>NW_004444058.1:2227395-2228588 GCF_000243295.1 Trichechus manatus latirostris | reverse complement strand
CTGGGGGGTGCGGGGTGGGTGGGGGATGACTGAGGTGTATGAGGCCAGTGGGGTTGGGTAGGGGCTGTCGGGGGGTGGCGCCTGTCTGTGGGGGCTGAGGAAGGTAACGAATGGCATCGCTGCAGGATTCCTGGATCAGCGAAGCCGAGGGCAGTGGAGTAGGCAGGCAGGCTGCCTGAGGCCTCGGGCATGGACGTTGGAGGGTCTGCTTCATTAGCAGCCACCTCAGGTGGGGAGAAGCTGGGCCTGGTTCCCTCCCCGAGGAGGCAGGATACGCCTCGGGAGATGAGACTAGAAATACCTCCTTGAGCGCCTATATTCAGAACACATACCCTCAGCTGGCTCGTGGCTCCCAGGGAGCGCGGGCCGGGCTTGTCCACCCTGAGTGCCGGGGAGCCCTGCCGCGGCCTCCAACAACAGCAGTGGCTCGGCCAGGGCCCGGTCCCAGGACTGAGGATGCAAGGACGGGTGATGGAGGGGACGGGCCTCGCTGAGGAAGCAGTGCTGACCCCAACCCAAGCACAGGAGACGCGGGGCATTCTGCAGGCGCGGACTCTGACAACCATCCCACAGACAGATGGACAGACACTTCATTTCAGCCCCAGGAGACCCTCAGTGGGAGCCACAGGCTGTCACAGGTCGGCAGGAGGAAGGGGCATGAGGGCTCCCTGCTGAGACAGACTGCCAGCGTGTCAACGTGGGCCCCACCACGGTCACCATGTCCGGGGACACTGCCTGTGTGTGTCTCTGACTCGCCCTCTATGTGTCTGGGGTGTGGCTCTCACACACATCCTGAGATGGAAACTCTGGTGGCTGCGGGATCTCACATTCAGCAGGGTCTCGGCTGTTTTTGTTTAAGTGCGTGTTTCTCAGTGGTCATGTGAAACAGGCTTTGTATGGGATTCTCATGCCATGACTCAGAGACCACAGGGCAGCCCTTCTCTGTAGGCGACATCAAAGCACTGTCAGCCATGCACTTCTGCCCACCTGCATCCGCCGCTGACCTCCCCATTTGCCACCTAATTGCAGGTGGCACAGGCTGGGGCAGCCTGAGCCAGGGTGCAGTCCCGTTTCTGTCTTCACCAAATGTCTTCCTTCCTGGGAGCCTCCTGGCTCTGCGCCTACAGCCTGTGCTCCTTTGGTGGCAAGCTGAATGCGGGCCGAGCCGGCGGCCCAGAGTGGGTGCTTCCACC
>NW_004444058.1:2220169-2225680 GCF_000243295.1 Trichechus manatus latirostris | reverse complement strand
TGCTCGCGTAGCCACTGCGTCTCACCGAGACTGACGAGGGCCAAGGTCCCGGCCCTTGTACGAGGCTCTCCCAGCCCTTCACACTGCTGTGTCTCTAGCCACACCTGGGCCTATCTGGCTATGGGAGTGCCCCCGCCTGGTGCAAGGTCTGCCAGGGTAACCCTTCTGAGGCTGGGCAGGTGGAGGGCAGGGCCATGCATGCCCATCCCCCTAGCCCAGCCTCACCTGCTCAGCAGTGCTCCCTCTCACTTCCTGCCCTACTAGGGCTTCCTGGGATCCCCAAAAAACTGTGTGGTGAGAGTGCTTGTCTTGGGGTCTGTTTGGGGGAGCCTGACCTCTGAGGTGCTTCGCTGGCCCCACCTGCACAAGAGGGGAGGTGCAGTTTGCTACAAGAGGCCTCCTGCGGTTCCGGAGATCTCTCCCACTTCTGTGTGGCCCAAGGAGTTCCTGCCTCAAGGGTGTCCACTCTCCCACTGCCTGGCACCCCAGCCACCTCTCCTGTGGGCCCGGGAAGAAGGCGGGCCTGTGAGTCTCTGCCCTGCCCTATTGCTGCATCCCCAAGAGCCCAGGGGCCAGCTCCTGCCCTCAAAGTCCCCTAGGCCATTTCTCCTGCTTTGACCGTTTTCACCACAGGCCCTCACCCAGCCTCCCACCCAGCCCCTCCGGGGGCCCTAAGCCAAGAAGCAGGCCACTCCACTGTGCCCATCTAGGCCCCATCTGTGCAAGACACCAAGGGGGGACCAGGTGGAGATGCAGGGGGGGGCGCAGCTGGAGGTCTGTCGGGTGCGCTATCCCAAATCTGCCCCACAGGCCTCCCCAGGGGGACAAAACGTCCCCCTACACCAGGTGCCCAGAAGCTGGGGGTAGGCCCATGGTGACCGAGATGCATCACCCCCCCAGGAGGAGCTGTGCTGGGGTGTTGTGAGAGACCCCCACCTGCTATGGATGAGTGCACCTGGGAGGGCACAGGTGGGGGGCCCCTGCCGGCCCTCAGTCCCCCTGATGGCACTGTTGGCCTGAGAAGAAGATAGGGTCAGCAGGGGGCCAGAGCCAAGCCCCCCTAAATGCCCAAGAATGGGGTTGACGCCCCCACCCCCATACCTGCTGCTTCCTGGCGGCTCTTGCACTGCGCCCAGCATCCTCCCTGCGCCGAGGCGGCTTCTGGGCCTGCAGCCTGCCATCTACAAGGAAGAGGGCTCAGGAGGGTGCCTCCCACAGGGAGCCCCTCATCCCTAGCACCCCAGAGGCATGGCCTCAGTTTGGGGGCAGAGAAAGGAACGTGTGCCTCAAGGGCCCAACAGTGAGGGTCCTTTGCTCTATAAGCCCCCAGGGCTGAGGAGATGAGGGGTCCTGCCCTGTGAACCCCCCAGGGCTGAGCAGATGAGGGGTCTCAACCTGTGAGCCCCCCAGGGCTGAGCGGATGAGGGTCCCAACCTGTGAGCCCCCAAGGCTGAGCTGATGAGGAATCCCAACCCGTGAATCCCCCAGAGCTGAGTGGATAAGGGGTCCTGCCCTGTGAACCCCCCAGGGCTGAATGGATGAGGGGTCCCTGCCCCCCCCACCCCCAGCCTTGAGAGGGCCACCCTACCTGGTCGCTGTCCAGGAACAGGACCGGGTGGTACCCAGATGGAGGGGGTCCAAGCAGGATGTCAGAGAATATGGCACAGCCTTGCTCCACGCGCTGGCAGAACTGGGAACCCAGGGGCCTGTGCCCTCCGCCTGAGGAAGAAGGTGTCCAGGAAGGTAAGGGAGGTGAGCTTTGAGAAGCAAAAAGCGAAGACTTAAAAATTGTTTAAGAGGTTGCCAGCCATGCGCGCCTCTCTTGAGATTGGGTCGGCGCCTGGTGGGTGGCCAGGGCCTGGAGGTTGATAACTGCATTGCCAGGTTGGTGCAGGGTCACCCCAGGAACTCCCCAAACACACACAGGACCCACTTTCCTGTTGGGGTCCTGGGCCCTCTCAGCACCCCTCTGCCCCGAGAGGCCCATCCGGGCTCGGAACCCCCACCCTCTGGCACCACCACATCCTTCTACAGGCTGCAGTCTCGCCCTTGCGCCCAGGCAGCACCAGGCCCTCTGCCTCGGGATGCAGGGGCATTCCTGAAGGCACGCTTCATGCTCTGATTCTGGGGAGGTAGCAGTAAGTGAGGTTGGGGGAGTGGGTGCTGGACCTTGAGTCAGCTCAGATGCATCAGCGGGAGTCGGCCTAGCCTGGGGAGGTGGCTGGAGGGGGACTGTGGGGAGGGCAGGAGGAGGCAGGGCCGGCGGATGGAACGATGGAGCAACTGGGCAGGGGAGTTCTGGAGGGGCGAGTCCTGGGCTGGGGGGAGGCCTCGGGGTCATAGAAGAGGGAGTCAACAGGAAAAGAGAAGGGACCTAGCTCAAGAGTGGACAGAGGGGTGGGCCGGGGTGGGGTCCAGGGTGGTTCCGAGGGGGGAGGCAGGCACGATTTGGGGGGCAGAGAAGGAGGGCAGTCGGGTGGGAAGCTGGAAGGAGTGGGAGACATCCCAGGAAGATGTCTGCTTGTGCTAATGGAATCTGCAGGAGTGACCCTCTCATTGGGCCCTCGGGCTGGCCCCCTCAGTGGGGTGCTTTGAGAATATAGGGGTGATGTCTGTCATCTGTGCACGGGATGGGGCCATGGTGTTTAAGGCATGAATGTCCCTCCCTGGGGCCCAACTTCTTCAGGGGGTGACGGGGGCACTGGGGAGAATGGGCCACAGAAGTATTTCCAAATTACAGGTGGGAAAATGATCTCTCTCGGTGGTGTCTTAATTTCACATTATGGCGCGTTATACAAGGTAAAGTCTGCCCCCCTGCAAGGACATTCTTGAGATAATGTCCCCTCTCCATTAGCTTTTGCTGTCCTCACACTATTTGCGTCCTGGGCAATGACTGGGAACCGTATTGCTGACGGCATAATTTCCATTTCTTAATGCACTGGCGGTTTCCACGTGGGCTCTGCAGGAGCTAACTTTGACTACCTCTTTTATCGAGACCTCTGGACAATAAAGACGCCAGCTCTGTATCCTAATTACCCAGAGGCTAGCACCCTCTGCCAAGGTGACCGCCCAGAGTGGGTGCAAGACCAGGGAGCACCAAGGACACTTGGTTCATTCAACGGCAGTCATTTTAGAACTTGACCCACAGCATGCTTCATTTTGAGGGATAGGGGGAGGACTGAGAAATGCATTTAAAAGCCCAGCAAGCATTTCTGGTATGCAAATAAGTGTACACCCAAGCCAGGCCTGGACTGTGTCCTCCTCCCTCTGGCTAGGTAAAAGGGCGGTGTGGGGCATGGTCTGCCTTTGGAGGTCTTGACTGAGCTGTTTAAGAGGCTCCTTCTCATGATCATCACAGTCCCTGATGTCTGTCTGGCGCCGACTTGGTGCCAAGCACTTGCAGGCAGGGCCTTGCAGAAATCTCATGACCACTTCAGAGTAGAGGTACTGTCATTATTGCCACTTGACTGGCGAGAAACCCGAGGCTTAGAGAGGTTATGTGAGAGCCACAGTTGTAACTACTATGCTCTATCTGGGTAGTAAAAATATCACTGAAATCAACTATGTCAAACAAGAGGGAAGAGGACATGGGATAACAGCAGATGTCTTAGTTCGTTAGTGCCACTGTAACACAAATACCACGAGTGAGTGGCTTTAAAGGACAGAAATTTATTTTTTCACAGTTCTAGTGGCTAAAAGTCCAAATCAGGGTCTTGACCATGTTGATTCCTTTCTTGTTGGTAGACCCAGGTGTTCCTTGGTTCCTTGGCTTGTAGATGATCCTCACATGACATGTCTTCCCCCTTGTGTGTGTCTGTGTTATTCTGCTCTTCTTATAACTCAGAAGGGATTAGGTTTAGGACCTACCCTACACTGGCATGACATTGCTAACATAACAAAAGAAAAAGCCAATTTCCAAACAGGATCACATCCACAGATATGAGGGCCAGGAATTCAACACAGATTTTTGGAGGACCCAATCCAATCCACAATGCCAGGGATGATCACACAGTAAAGCCTCAGTCCTCTGAATGACACGAGTTTGACATTTGTGATCATCTGGACATTTAGGGTTATCTGGACAAGTAGGTGTAAGTTTCTGTCTACGCCATTCGTCATTCGTCCATTTGCTTAGCAGGGGTAAAAGAGAAAGGGGCTCTCTGGATTGGTCAAGACCTTTTTTGCTGCAAGTGAGAGAAAGCTAACCCAAACTGGTTTAAACTAAAAAATGAAACTATTTCCCCAGTCCCAGGAGGGAATCTTCTACATTTAGGAGTCCACACTGCATCTCTTTCTTTCTCTTTGTCTGTTCTGCCTCCCTCAGTGCTGCTCCCTTCTCAGGTAGTCGTCCCCACTGGGGCAGAGATGGCTGGGAGGGGTCTCAGGCTGGTCTGCGTGGCGTTGGGAGTGGGGGAGGGGTGCCTACCAACCCACATGGAGTGGACGCTACGAGGAAGGGGGCATTCTGCTGCAGAAGGTGGATGGAGAGAAAAGCAGATGACGGTTCAGCATTTGGGCTGGGGACCACCTGGACACCAGAGGCTGAAGTTCACCTTTTACCGTTCACTCGCCCGACCACCTACCCTCCATAAACGTGGCTGCATGCTGACCATGCCAGGCTTGCTCATCTGACCACTCACTCATCTTGCATATACCTCAGATTTCACCCCCAAATCTGCCTGCTCCCCCTTCCCAGTGATAGGTACCCCAACCCGGCTGCTCAAGCTGGAAGCCGTGGTCAGCCTCAAGTAATCCCCGCCCTGTGTCCTTTACCCTCGTGATTTCTGCCACAGCAGCAGCATGGTTGATGTCAGTTTCACTCATATCTGATCTACCCAGAACTGTCCCTCTGCCCCCACACCTCAGCAGCATGCCCCAATGATGGCCTGCCTTCAGCCGGCTCTGGGGTCTCCTCTCGCCCCTTCTATTTGGGCTCCACATGCAGCAACTGTGACTTAAATGGAAGCCAGGCTGTGTCACCTTGCTTAAAGCCCCTCTCGCTACCCCAGAGTATGGTCCAGTCCTGGCCCCCTCCATTGGCCACTCCGCCCCACCTCAGGCCACACATGCCCTACTCCCTCACAGAGCCACCTCCACCTCCACCTCCTTGGCTTCAGCTGGACCCCACGTCCTCACGTCTGATTGTTCACTTGGTCACACCTGTTCAGCACGTATGTGTGATGTACAGACAGGCCACACTGTCGTCCCACTGCCCTCTCCAGAGACACTCTGAGCAGACCATGGTAGAGGCCAGTGGGCAGCTCAGGTGGGGGCGGTGGGCCATGTGGGGCATCCACTTCCCCTTGAGAAAACCAAGAGTGCCCAAGGCCTGGCCACCCTCCAGGAGAGGCTCTGCTGCCTTTGCTTGCCCATTCACAGTGGACGCACACCAGCTGCCCTCACCTAAGCCCAGCAACAAGTGGGGGTCCCTTTGGGGAACATCATGGTCTCCCAAGGCCCAGCCCAGCATCCCGCACCTCTAAAGTCAGAGTGACCCTTGGCCAGGCCCCC
>NW_004444058.1:2179601-2218138 GCF_000243295.1 Trichechus manatus latirostris | reverse complement strand
GGGGGCAGCTTGACCTCTGTGGGAGGGAAATGCCAATTAATTATCTTTTTACAGCCGACTCAATTAGACGCACTAATCACCTGTGTAGGGCGTCCCAGCAGAAGGTGGAAATCGCCAGAACAGACAGGATTCACTGGTGTCCCATCAAGTGCCACCTCTGCCTTGCCAGGGAGTGCAGGCCTGGCTGGGATGTTTGCGGCATTTAAGCAAATCCACAAAAATGTGCCGTTATTGGTCCTGGGGGGCTGGGTCTGCCTCATGTAGAGGTGACCAGACACGCCACGTTGGTCTTTAAGACCAGGCTCAATCAGCCAAGGCGCGTGCTGTTGGCCGCAGGGTGAGCACAGGAGCTGCACTCCGAACATCTCCTATAGTGAGCCGGGCCGAGGACGGGGAGCTGCGTCTCGCGCTCCAGAGGAAGAGAAGGACCCAAGAACGGCAGGTAGGAGTAGCTGCCGGGGTCTGAACTCTGCCCCCACCGTGACCTTGGTGTCCGGCTCCTTTGAGGATGAGGACTCCTGCCGTCCATGAGCCCTCCCCTCCTCGCCTTCAGTTTGTCTACCCGGCACACTTGCTGGTGAGCAGTCTCTGGCCCCTCTAGACCCACTGTCTCCCTCCACCCAGCTGTGGCCTGGGCGGTTGACCCCACCCTAATGCTCTAGCTTCTGCCTGCCATCAGCTGATGGGGTTACTAGCAGGAGTCGGGGTGCAGGAGAGGGTGTGGGGGCACTTGTGCTCTGGCTCTCTCCCCTCCAGGCCACGGAAAGACTTCACTCCTGCTGGCCGTTCTCCCAGAGCAGGCCTCTCCGAGCTTCACTACCATCACCTGGACTGCCTTTCCTGCCCCATCACCATCATCACCAACCTCACCACTGTCACCACCCTCACCACCATCATTATCACCGTCATCACCACTGTCACTACCATCACCGCCATCACGACAATCACTATTGTCACCTCCATCACCATTGTCACCTCCATCACCATCGTCACCACTTGTTATGGATTAAATTGTGTCCCCCCAAAATATGTGTTGTAAATCCTAACCTCTGTACGTGTGGCTATAATCCCATCTGGGAATAGGGTTTTCTTTGTTATGGTAATGAGATCATACCAGTGTAGGGTCTGTCTTAAACCAATCACTTTTGAGATATAAAAGGCACAGCTTAGGCACAAAGGCAAGCAAGCACAGACTGGGGAAGATAGATACTTTGTGGATATTGCTAAGGAATCCAGGAACTGAAGCTGAAAAGAGACAAGGACTTTCCCTCACAGTGGACAGAATGAGGAAACCTTCCCTTAGAGCTGGTGGTACCCTGAATTCGAACTTTTAGCCTCCTAACTTGAGAAAATACGTTTCTATTCATTAAAGCCACCCACTTGTGGTATTTCTGTTATAGCAGCCCTAAGAAACTAAGACACCACCATCATCATCACCACCACCATCACCTTCATCACCACCTTCACTGTTGTCACCTCTAACTTCACAGTCCAGGGACCAGATCCTGTACTAAGTATTTCCCACGTGGCTTACGTACCCTTAACCCTCACCTCAACCTAGAGGAGAGTGTTCTTACCCCCATAGCACAGATGAGGAAACTGAGGCTCAGCCAGTAGCAGCCAAGGCGCCATGCCACCCTGCTGTGCCCAGGGCCTTCCCTGGCCCACGGGGACACCCTCACTTCTGGTTTGGTTTTTACCCTGGTATCACTTGGGTAGAAATGGGTGCATCGGGACCTCGTCTTTGAAGAGGCCAGCAGAGCTTGACCTACATATCCCCCAGAGCCTCGGCAAAGGCTCCCTCGGCCACCTGGGCCCCCCTATCTTGTGGTGAGATTTGGTTTATTTTTTTATCAAGATATTTTAGAATTCAGGAATTTCCAAACGTGTGTTTCTTTGTGAGAACCCGGACAACGAAGGAACGCGTGGCTTGCCTCCAACAGCAAGAGACAGGCCGGCCAAACATTTGCTTGCTATTTTCCGAGTCAAGTTCTTGGAATTTCCAGTCCCTGAGGTGGACAGTGGATCAGAGACCCCAGCCAGAGCGCAGCTCGCAGCCTCTGATCCCGGCACCGCACGACCCCAGGGCCTGTGCCAGCCTTCCCCCCACCTTTCTGAAGCACAGAGGACGTTCTGATAAAAGCCATGTCCCACTGGACGAAGCCCTCTCCGACACTAAGAAAAAATGGCAGCCCCAGTGTTGCAGACACTTGAGCATTCTGTTGTCGTCACCGTTCCTGCTCTGAACATTCTTTTTTCTAAAAAGAGCTGAACTCTCTGTACCCCACCTAGGCTGGATGCCACCCCCGACCCTTTTTCAGAAACACTGAGCTGATGTTTCTCGACTACCTCAGGGGCACGCTGCTGTTTGCAGACTCGCCTTCTGGTGCTCAGATTCACGGGATTGCAAACTGATCGGGAAGAGAACTGCTTCTGCCGGCAAGCCACCAAGACCAGGCGGCTAATTTGGGGTTCTTTCGAGAGTCTGTTTCTGACACCCCCACCCACTGCTTGCTTCTAGGCCCCCCTCCCTCAGCCAAGCTGTTTGTACACAGCTCAGCAGCTCGGGGCTGGGGTGCCACCAGGGTGCTGCTGCTGCTGCCTGGGCCTGCACACGGCCCGCGAGGGCGTGGCGGGGGGCTGGTTCTGGGAGGTGGGCGGGCAGGCAGTCAGTGAGGTCTCCCCAGGCCACTGACCCCTGGCTCCAAGCCTGCCGCAGCCAGACCCTTGGGGACGCAGGCTCTCCCTGCACCACGCTGTGCCTCATCCTCTGGGGGGACTCCCCCAGGAGCTGGGGGACCCGCCACCCCAGGTCTCGGCCACAGGAGGACGAGGTCTGGCCACAGGGTCACATCAAGGCCCCCGGTCACTTCTTACAGCCCCAAAGGGCCCTCTGTGGGTGGCACGGCCTTTTATTTACTTGAAACTATTGTTGGTTGTTGTTGCTAGAAACCCGGCCCTTCTTCAGGCCACAGTGCCTGTTGGGGAAGAGTAGGAAGAATGGAGAGAGCCGCCAGGGGCCCCTTCTGCCCACCATGATGGGGGACCCTCCTGGGATGGAGGCCTCAGGGGCCTGTGAGCAATGACATGGACAGTGGGCAGCAGCTGTCCAGCAAGAGGGCCATCTCAAGCGGAGCCACACTTGCCCCATGCCCAGGGGTCAGCAGAGAAAGGTTGCCGCGACGCAGCGTGCAGACCCAGGGGTGACACTGCGCAGGGCGCCCCACGGGGAATGGAGGAGAAGCTCCAAGGCTGAGCTGCCCCATCGAAGCTCTGGGCTGCGGGAGCAGAAGAGTGGAGTATTTGCAGACGGCTCTGTTTGGAGAGTTTCCGAAGACTGCCCACTTTGGCAGATGGTGATCATAGGTGAGGGGGTGCCCGGTTCTGAGGACGGTTCGTGGGTTCACGCTTGGCGGCCCTGGCTCAGACCACTCTTGCTGCGGCCCTGGGGTGTGCTGCAGCGTCCTGGGAAGAAAGGAGGGAAAAAAAGCCCCGTCCATTGGGCAGCAAGCTTCCCCTTGAAAAGAGAGATGATGAAGTCCTGCCACCATGAGAAAAGAATTCTGGGGGGCCCTCCAAAGTGTGGCCACATGGAGTTCTTCCTGCTGGATGAGCATCACTGCACAGGGCTGTGGCACTGGGAGGACTGGATGGGCTCTGAGGGAGACACAGCATCTACTCAGAACCCGTGGGCTGCAGGAGGCCACCGGCTCGTGCCTTGGGGCTCCCATCACTATTTCGTCTGCACCCTGAAGGCATGGGGAGTCCGCAGCTCGGGCTCACACACAGCATCCCTTATACACAGGGGGTTGGGGAGGCCCAGGGACTAGTGGCATTTGTAAGGGATAGAGATGGCCGGGAGGCTGTCAGGCGCGGGGTAAGGTGGTCAGTGGGAAACCGGATGCAGGGCCTCCTCTGGAAAGGGCACTGCCCCACACCTGCAGAGCAGGCTGCACAAAGAACACGAGTGCAGGGGGTCCTGTCCTGAGGGCGAGGTGTGGGCACCATCTACTCGGGCCTCAATTCCAGGGAGGCCCCCACGGGACCAGGAGGCCCCCCCGCTCACCTGCACAAAGACCACTGGAGCGTGAAAGGAGAAGGAATGAAACGACATCAGGTGAGTCTGTTTCTGGCTACTTTAGAGACGACAGTGGGGTACTGAGCAGCAGGAGAGGTGACACCGAAGTCATCCACTAAGACGGGCTGGAGCTCCGTGAGGAACATCTGCCCCATGTATCCTGAAGTAAATTCCAGCTCCCTAATGCCGAACGTCAACTGCACTCCTTTGCTGGCTCAGAACATGAGCTACGAGGACAGGACTTCAGCCTCCACTTCCTCAGAGTGTGCCCTGCTGGGGCCGGCTTCCCCTACACACCCACCCTCCTCCCATGCTCACACCTGCTCACGCCTGCTCACACCCGCACACACACACACTGATGCACACACTCCTGCACGAACACACGCACACTCACATGAGTGCATGCACATACACTCACACTCATGCATACACATACGCATACACTCACACATGTGCACAACACACCCACCCAGTCGCGCACACACTCACAGGCACACACTCACATCTACACTTACATGAGCATGTACACATGATCACACTCTCATACACATAGGTGCTCACAATCTTGTGCTCACACTGATGCACAGCCATACATATAAATTCACATTCACATTTATATGCACACATACCCACAAACCCACGTGTAAGTTCACACATTCTCATATTCACATGCAATCACACATGCGTGTACACTCTCATACAGGTATATGCACTCTCACACTCACACATGCATAATCACTTATGCCCGTGGGTGCACAGACACACACACCCTCAAGCACAGACACACACAGATGTACACACTCCTACAATATACACTCTAGTGCACACACATAAACATTCACTCATGTACATGCATGCACACACTCATATTCACTTATACATGCACACAGGCTCCTATGGCACATGCACATTCACCCTCTAACTTACTGTCAGTCACATACAGTCACACCCACCCACGTTCCCCAGGGCACGGGAGAGAAGGCCACTCTACTGCTTTCCACACCGTGCCAGACAGAGCCCTGCCCTTGTCCCACAGGCATGGACCCTTGGTCTGTGTGGCACCCCTGCCTGCCTTCCCTCCTGGTCCTCCAGGACTGAGCTCTCAGCTGAGACTTTCCTTTCCCATTTCCTTCCTCCCTTCTTTTTTTCTTCCCTCCCTCCTGTCCTCTTTCCTTGCTTCCTTCCTTCTTTTTTCTCTCTGCACCGTAAGATGCCCCAGCCCTGGGATCAGCCACTTCTCCAAGGAGTCTTGTTCCTTTAGTGGAGAGTGGTGTTCAGAAACCCCTGCCTGGGTATCAGGTGTGCTCACTGCTGTTGGGTTGTCATGGCCTCCAGGCCCTCTCTGAGCCAGGGAGTACATGTCACACATACATGTGCACATACACATACACTTATATGTACACATATGTATGCACACACACTTACATCTGGGCTTATTTTCATATCTGTCTTGACAATGCAGTCCACAAGTTCACGAACTACTTCCAATTCTAAACCAACACCTCCAGATTCATTCTCATTCTCTGCTTTTCCATATGTACCTCTTGTCCCAACAGTGAGAAAGAAGTCTGCCTTTTACTTCCCTGAACAGAGTGACTTATTTGACCAGTCCCCCGATGTAACCCATCTCTCATGGACACCCTCCTTGCCCCCTTGGGCTCCTATTCCCTGTGACAGAACAATCCCTGCATGGTGCCCTCCTCGCCTGCCCGGGCTCTGATGCCCCTTGGGGGCACTCTGAGACGCCTGCCTTGCCCAGGCCCCACTTAATGGCTTCAGGACTGAATTGTTCAGGATGAGAAAGGGAGAGGGAGACCAAAAGGATCTTTGAGAAGAAGAAACAGCCCTAGGAGAAGGAGAGAACAGCTACCCCAAACAAGACTGCTTAAGTTCCAGAGAGAGGAAGGCCACTGCTAAGTTGTAAGTGAAGCATTCTCCCAGTCCCCTTCCCCAGCCTGTCGCAATGTTTGTTGTTGTTAGGTGCCATCGAGTCAGCTCTGACTCATAGTGACCTCAGGTACAACAGAATGAAACGTTGCCCGGTCCTGTGCCATCCTCACAACTGCCGGTATGTTTGAGCCAACTGTTACAGCCACTGCATCAATTCATCTCATTGAAGGTCTCCCTCTTTTTCCCTGGCCCTATACTTTACCACCCCCATGCATCTGTCAGTTTGTCGTGTTGTGGGGGCTTGCCATACCAGCAGGAAACCATACCACCAATATTCAAATACCAGCAGGGTCACTCATGGCAGACAGGTTTTAGCTGAGCTTCCACACTAAGATAGACTAGTAAGAAGGGCCCGGCGGTCTACTTCTGAAAAGAATTAGCCAGTGAAAATCTGATGAATAGCAGCAGAACATTGTCTGATATAATGCCGGAAGATGAGCCCCTCAGATTGCAAGGCACTCAAAATATGACTGGGGAGGAGCTGCCTCCTCAAAGTAGAGTCTACCTTAATGACTTGGATGGAGTCAAGCTTTCGGGACCTTCATTTGCTGATGTGGAATGACTCAGAATGAGAAGAAATAGCTGCAAACATGCATTAATAATCAGAACATGGAATGTACAAAGTATGAATCTAGGAAAATTGGAAATCGTCAAAAACGAAATGGAACGCATAAACATCGATATTCTAGGCATTAGTGAGCTGAAGTGGACAGGTATTGGCCATTTTGAATCGGACAATCATATGGTCTACTATGCTGGGAATGACAACTTGAAGAGGAACGGCGTTGCATTCATCGTCAAAAAGAACATTTCAAGATCTATCCTGAAATACAATGTTGTCAGTGATAGTATAATATCCATACACCTACAAGGAAGACCAGTTAATACGACTATTATTCAAATTTATGCACCAACCACTAAGGCCAAAGATAAAGAAACTGAAGATTTTTACCAAGCAGTCTGAAATTGATCAAACATGCAATCAGGTTGTGTTGATAATTACTGGTGACTAGAATGTGAAAGTTGGAGACAAAGAAGAAGGATGGGTAGTTGGAAAATATGGTCTTGGTGATAGAAACGATGCCAGAGATGGTATGATAGAATTTTGCAAGACCAATGACTTCTTCATTGCAAATAACTTTTTTCACCAACATAAATGACAACTATACATGTGGACCTTGCCAGATGGAATACACAGGAATCAGATCGACTACATCTGTGGAAAGAGACCATGGAAAAGCTCAATAACATCAGTCAGAACAAGGCCAGGGACCGACTGTGGAACAGACCATCAATTGCTCATATGCAAGTTCAAGTTGAAACTGAAGAAAATTAGAGCAAGTCCACAAGAGCCGAAGTATGGCCTTGAGTATATCCCACCTGAATTTAGAGACTATCTCAAGAATAGGTTTGACATGTTGAACACTAATGACCAAAGACCAGACAAGTTGTGGAATGACATCAAGGACATCATACATGAAGAAAGCAAGAGGTCATTTAAAAGACAGGAAAGAAAGAAAAGACCAAAATGGATGTCAGAAGAGACTCTGAAACTTGCTCTTGAAAGTAGAGTAGCTAAAGTGAAAGGAAGAAATGATGAAGTAAAAGAGTTGAATAGAAGATTTCAAAGTGTGGCTTGAGAAGACAAAGTATTATAATGACATGTGCAAAGACCTGGAGGTAGAAAACCAAAAGGGAAGAACATGCTCAACATTTCTCAAGCTGAAAGAACTGAAGAAAAAATTGAAGCCTCAAATTGCAATACTGAAGGATTCTATGGGAAAAATATTAAATGACACAGGAAGCATTAAAAGAAGATGGAAAGAATACAGTCACTATACTGAAGAGAATTGGTTGACGTTCAACCATTTTAGGAGGTAACATATGATCAGGAACTGATGGTACTGAAGGAAGAAGTCCAAACTGCACTGAAGGCATTGGCAAAAAACAAAGCTCCAGGAATTGACGGAATATCAACTAAGATATTTCAACAAACAGATGCAGCACTGGAAGCGCTCACTCGTCTATGCCAAGAAATTTGGAAGACAGCTACCTGGCCAACAGACCGGAAGAGATCCATATTTATGCCTATTCCCAAGAAAGGTGATCTAACCGAATGCAGAAATTATCAAACATATCATTAATATCACGTGCAAGTAAAATTTTGCTGAAGATCATTCAAAAGCAGCTGCAGCAGTGTATTGACAGGGAGCTGCCAGAAATTCAAGCCAGATTCAGAAGAGGACATGGAACCAGGGATATCATCGCTGATATCAGATAGATCCTGGCTGAAAGCAGAGAATACTAGAAAGATGTTTACCTGTGTTTTATTGACTATGCAAATGTATTTGACTGTGCGGGTCATAACAATTTTTGGATAACATTGCAAAGAATGGGAATTCCAGAACACTTAATTTTGCTCCTGAGGAACCTGTACATAGATCAAGAGGCAGTGGTTCAAACAGAACAAAGGAATATTGCGTCAGGAAAGGTGTGCGTCAGGGTTGTATCCTTTCACCACACCTATTCAATCTGTATAACAACAATTGTGAGCATGGCACAGGACCAAGAAGTGTTTTGTTCTGTGCTGCATAGGGTCATTATGAGTAGGAACTGACTCCATGGCATCTAACAACAACAACAACGTCCAATCTGTATGCTGAGCAAATAATCCAAGAAGCTGGACTATATGAAGAAGAACAGGGCATCAGGATTGGAGGAAGTCTCATTAACAACCTGTGATATGCAGATGACACAACCGTGCTTGCTGAAAGCAAAGAGGACTTGAAGCATTTACTGATGAAGATCAAAAACCACAGACTTCAGTATGGATTATACCTCAACCTAAAGAAAACAAAAATCCTCACAACTAGACCAATAAGCAACATCATGATAAACAGAGAAAAGATTGATGTTGTCAAGGATTTCATTTTACTTGGATCCATAATCAACACCCATGGAAGCAGCAGTCAAGAAATCAAAAGATACAATGCCTGCATTGGGCAAATCTGCTGCAAAAGACCTCTTTAAAGCATTGAAAAGCCAAGATGTCACCTTGAAGACTAAGGTGTGCCTGACTCAAGCCATGGTGCTTTCAATTGCCTCGTATGCATGCAAAAGATGGACCATGAATAAGGAAGACTGAAAAAGAATTGACGTCTTTGAATTGAGGTGTTGGCAAAGAATATTGAGTATACCATGGACTGCCAAAAGAATGAACAAATCTGTCTTGGAAGAAGTACAACCAGAATGATCCTTAGAAGCAAGGATGGTAAGACTATGTCTCATATACTTTGGACATGTTATCAGGAGGGACCAGTCCCTGGAGAAGGACATCATGCTTGGTAAAGTGGAGGGCCAGCGAAAAAGAGGAAGACCCTCAACAAGGTGGACTGACACGGTGGCTGCAGCAATGGGCTCAAGCATAACAATTGTAAGGATGCCGCAGGACCGGGCAGTGTTTTGTTCTGTTGTACACAGGGTCACTATGAGTTGGAACCGACTCGACGGCACCTGACAACAACAACAACGTACTATACCAACCATGATGTCCTTCTCCAGCAACGGGTCCCTCCTGATGACCTGTCCAAAGCAAGTGAGCTGAAGTCTCACCATCCTCACTTCTAAGGAACATCTGGCTGTATTTCTTCTAATTCAGATCTGCTCATTCTTCTGGCAGTTCATGGTATATTCAATGTGCTTTACCAACACCACACAATTCAAATGCATCAATTGTTCTGTCTTCCTTTTTCATTGTCCAGCTTTTGAATGCATCTGAGGCAATTGAAAAGATCATGGCCTGCGTCAGGTGCATCTTAGTCCACCTAGTAACATCTTTGATTTTTAAAACTTTAAAGAGTTCTGTCAGTTTGTCGTACTGTGGTGGCTTGCATGTGGCTGTGATACTAGAAGTTATGCCATCAGTATTTCAAATACCAGCAAGGTCACCTATGGTGGACACGTTTCAGCATAGCTTCTAGACTAAGAAAGACTAGGAAGAAAGGCCTGGTGATCTACTTCTGAAAATGAGCCAATGAAAACCCTATGTTTCAATGCTGTGAGCACATTTGACCTTACTACACATGTCTCAGGAATTTTGCCCTCCTGGTTCAACCATCATGACTTTTCCAAATATCCAGTAGATTGGTTCTAGGCAGACACATACCCTCATGTCTTAGTTAATTTTCCATTTGTATCCACTGTTTTGGCACTGGAAACAACACAATAAATTTTTGTATAACTTTTTTTTCTGGGACATTCCCTCTGTATGATAGGATTCCTAGAGAAAAAATATATACACAATTTTTCCTTAAAAATGTGGATCCTTCATGCTACTTCTGCCGCAATTAACTAGAGACAATTAATATTAAAGCTCGTCAGCATCCCAGGAGGCAATGAAATTTCCAGAAATCCTCTGCTGCGCTCCTTCACTTTTATTGGTGAGCATGAACCAGCAGCAAAGGGCACCTTGATTTTTAAAACTGTCTTACAATAACGGTTGATTCTTCATAGACCTCGACTGATGAATACGGGCAACCATTTGTCCAACAAATGAAAGAGGGAAATCATTCCAATCGATTGACAATAGTTCCTATGAGGGTTTTGTGCATTTAGAAAAAAGAAAAAAAGGCGCGCCAAGGGTCCCCTCACTGCCGAGGCGTTTTTAGTTCCCAAATCCAATTTCCAGGAGATTGTGTGAGCGCTCTGCTCGGCGCCCGATGCTGTCCGTCCTGCAATTATCAGCACCTGCATTATGATTCAATGGGCTTAAATTACCGGGGGCTGAGGCAGGCACCCCACTGCCGACAATTAACATAAAAGGGTTCTACAGTTTAAAGCTGTGGGCGGGAATCACAAAAGGTTAAGAGACTAAATATAAAAATCTTTTTGAATATAAAATCAATGTGCTTTGTCACTAAAATCTGGGTGCTGTAATTTAACCAAAATAGAGTTTCAGAATATCTGGCAATTGTCCACGTCTGTGAAACCGTCTTTTCTTCTAAACAAAATGCAAATCGCCTGCGCGAAAGTTAAAAACAATTAAACAACTGAAATATTTCATATCAACAAAATAATAAAATACCACATTTGGCAATTACATATTACTGACATTGGGCCTCTGGGGAGGGAGGGTGTTAGCTCTCTTCATTTTATTATTTGGATAATTGAAAACCAAGTTTTTGGAGGATTTATTTCCTTAATTGTCCGGTAGATCTGGGAGGAGAGATGCTGGATTGAACGTCTTTGGGCTGAGAACTTTGGTTCAGAGATGGCGTGGAGGGTGCATGGCACAGCGCTGCAGAGTGGGAGTGCAGGGAGTGCCTCGCTCATGGGGCTCAGGCCGGCGCAGAGGCAGGGTGGTGGTGGTGGGACACTGCCAGGAGGCACTGGGGCAATATGCAGGGGCCTGTCCCTTGGGAGGGGATGTGGGAAGTGACTGGGCTGATGCCCAGGGCCCCCCAACCAGGTAGGTGGGACCAAGCCCTGCCCCCTCCCCAGACTGGCTGTGGGGGCAGAGCTGGTTTTGTCCTGGGGGGACGAGATGGTCTTGACCCATGGGTGGGGCTGGAGTCCTTCCTGGTTCTGGCCTTCTGGGCACAGAGGAGTCTAGTCTTGGTTCCATGGGCCCTCGGCTCTGAACACAGGGCTCAGGAGGCAGCTGCATTGGCCCCATTTCCTCCCGTCCAGAGAAGTCTGGGGTGGGGGTGCTGAGCTTCTGCTCGCACCACTGGGAATTGAGCTCCTTCCGGCCCGGTTGCCATGTGTGAGCTTCAGGGACACACTGGAGTGTCCATAATTGCTGTGAATGAGAGACGACGCCCCGCTTGCCAGTGGTGACTCACTCCCTGCCGCCGCCCACTTCTCCCCACCTTCCTCTATCCTCCCCCAGCACCTCGGCCTCCCGCCGGCCCACTGTGCCCCTCGAAGGGTTCTGAACCTGGAGGTGGTCAAGAACACTATGAACTGACGCATCATCTTCAAGCCTGGGTGACGGACGGAGCCGCCAGAGGCCGAGAGCTACACGACACCCCCACCCAGCACTGCCTGGAGGGAGCTTCCTTTGGAGCAGAGGTGTCCTGCCAGGTCCAGCCAGGACCTCTGCTCTCCCTGCCCCCACGGCCCTGCCTACACTGAATCTCCCTCCTCCAGAGACTAGAGGCTACCACAGGGAGCTGGGTCTTGGGGGAGAGGGTGCCCTTGGCTGGCCAAGGCACGTACAGGGTGTGTGGTTGGCCGCGGTTCCTGGGGATGCCTCGTTAGCCGTGTTAATGGGACATGCTCTAGATGCTGCAGCCCCTCTCGGCACAGCTGATGACGCACCCCCAACGAGCCCGGCAGGTCTAACAGAATCAGCACATTCACCGCAAGCCCAGGTCTTGATTGCACGATGGGCAAACACATTAATCACCGCCTGATGGCCCTGCTGGGCGTGGAGCAGGGCCGCGGAGTTTGGGTCACAGGCAGGGCAGCCCTGCGCTAGCTGGCCAGGCGCCGCAACAGGAGGGGCAGAGGACTGAGGGGGTGCCGGCCCACATTCTTGGCTCACCCCAGAGCCCTGTCCAGCTTGGTTGAGCGCCCGCAGGTAGGTGCCCAGCAGGTATCACTGGGAAATGGAATCTTTCATTCCAGCATATGAGACTGTTTGCAAAGATGACTGATTAACTTACAATCCCCTTCACCTTGCTCCTCTGGCAACAGAATCTGGTTCTAGCTGGCACATTTCAGCCACAGAGCCCCATTCTATCTAAGGAGCCCTCGTGGTGCCATGGTTAATAGTTCAGCTGCTAATCAAAAGGTTGGCAGTTTGAACCCACCAGTTACAGGACACAGACCTGGCGATCTGCTCTTGTAAAGATTACAGCCTAGGAAACCCTATGGGGCAGCTCAACTCTGTCCTGTCTGTTGGCTGGGGACCATGAGTGGACATTTCCAGAGATTTTCAGTCAAACACAGTGAGGGCCTCGTGGGCTGGTGTTTCAGTCCTGGGGCAGCAGTAACCAAGTACCATGAGCTGGGGGCTTCAAACAACAGACATTCATTCTCTCATAGTTCTGGAGGCCAGAAGTTTGAATTCAGGGCAGGGCCAACCTCTCTGCAAAGGCTCTGGGGGGATCCTTCCTTGTCTCCCCTGGCCTCTGGGAGCCCCGTGGGTGTTCCCTGGCTTGTAGGCCTGTCACTCCAATCTCTGCCTCCACCTTCACATGGCATCTTCCTTCTGTGTGCCTCTTCTCCACTTTTATAGGTCACCACTCAGATGGGATTAAGACCCACCCCACTCCAGCATGACCTCATGTTAGCTGATAACATCTTCAAAGGTCCTCTTTCCAAACAGGGTCATGCTCACAGGTACCGGGGCTAGGACTTCAATGTATCCTTTTGGGGAACACAACTCAACCTATAACAGCTGGTTTCAGCAGCCCCGGCCTTTGGTCCCGGTTGGCCCTGCCGCACTCAGCGTACCTGCCCCCAGGCCTCTAAGGGCGAAGGTCTGGACGGAAAGGGAGACCAGGGCCTAGGAGCTGGTGGGAAGGCACATATGAAGGCACTAAGCTGCGAAGGTGTGGTGACACAGCAGGGACAAGCTTGGAAGGAGAGGGGTTTCTTTGTTTTTTTTGAGAATATGAAAGCTAACTCTTACAAG
Organism: Trichechus manatus latirostris; assembly: GCF_000243295.1. NCBI lineage: Eukaryota > Metazoa > Chordata > Mammalia > Sirenia > Trichechidae > Trichechus > Trichechus manatus. The sequence continues at coordinate 2,204,468 of NW_004444058.1, read as the reverse complement.
GAGAGGATTTCTGATTTATTTCCCCTTGTGGGATCTGCCCTATAATGCCATGTTTTATCTTTCTTTCAGGATAATGGATAAGGAAAACTTAAATTTAAAGGTATCCACCCCCCTATGTTCATACAATAGGTCATTTTATTGAAGAAGGAGGAGAAGAAGGAGAAGGAGGAGGAGCTGCCCACTTCGACTCCCACGCTCTCTCACTCCGGGGTCTCCTCTGGCACTGCCTCATCTACCATGTTTGTGCTCAGTCCCAGGGTCTCCAGACACTGCTGGGCACAGCCCACCCAGACTCAGGCCTGCACCCCCAGCCTCCCTCACAGCCAGGTGGAGCCGTGGGAGCAGATGTGGCCTTCTTCCTGGCTCCAGTTGCTGCCTCAGATGGTGGGTGGGGTGACAGCTAAAGGACCAACAGATCGAAGGAGCCTGGGTCCCTCCCAGGAGGGGCCTCCCAGTTCTGAGCTGACACCCTGAGGCTTCCAGAACATGAGAGCACAGCTGCCTGCATACTAAGCCACTATCACTGTACCATGCTCTCTTGCCGCTAAATGCAATTCTAACCACGACAGAACTGGCATTCTTTGGTGACGGCCTTGACTATTTGAGGAATGCCAGTTACCGCCTTCCCGAGGAGGACAGACAGATGGCCAGAGGGTTCATGATTCGGAGCAGATTCAGGGGTGGATGAGGGTGTGTGTGTGTGTGTGCGCGCGCGTGGGTGGGTGATCTAGATGGCGTCCCCTTGTGTCTGGGGGGAAGGGCTCCTCAGTGACACGGGCCACATGAAGAGCTTGATGTGGAAAAAAGGATTTCAGCAGGAGGTGGGAAATTCATTTTGAATTTTACACGGACAGAAGGAACTAACAATTTAACTGGATCACGATTTGAAAGCAGTAAATCAGATAATCTGTTGTAAATGAGATCATGGTGTGTTATGGATTGAATTGCGTCCCTGCAAAATACTTGTTGGAATCCTAACTCCTGTATCTGTGGATGAGATCCCGTTTGGGAATAGGGTTTTCTTTGTTATTTTAATGAGGACAATTCAGTGTAGGGTGGGTCCCAAACCTAATCACTCTGAGTTTAAAGTAGAGCAGAATAGACACAGAAGTGAAAACATACTGGGGAAGAAGACTCCATGTGAGGATCGCCAAGGAACAAGGAAACACCCAAGAGCTACCAACAAGGAAGGAATTGACACGGCAGAGACTTGATCTGGAATTTTAGCCTCCAGAACTGTGAAAAAATAAATGTGTGTTCTTCAGGCTTGTGGTGTTTCTGTTACAGCAGCATGAGAACACCAAGACCTGGTGAAAGAAGAAAAGATGGAGACTGGAAAAAGAGAGAAGAATCTGCTCCACTAGCGCCCATCAGTGCTGGAAGATGCTGTGTCTCCTTGGCCCCTTGGTCCCGCCAAGTCTGGGCTGTGTGCGCTCCCACATGCGTGTCAGAGCTCTGTCTCATGGCTGACGTGCAGCCCTGCAGGGATGTTACTTCATTGTTACAACTTGACAGTGTGTCCGGGGTGCCCGGCCTGGTGTCTTGGGTTACTGATGAGGTGGTTGCTATGCACAACTTCTCTTCCTACTTGGTGGAGGGGCTGCCACACCTCCGGCTGCCACAGGCCCCAGTACCTTCCACCTAGCAGTTCCCACCTAGAACTGGACCCAACCAGCCATGACCATGCTGTAGACCTTCCTGCAAGCCCACTGAGAGGCCCGCTGAGCTGGACACCAACTGCAGAATATTAGGGGTCAAGTCTGAGCAGTTCGTACAAGAACGCGGCCCTCAAAGCCTCCCCAAAGGTTTTCACGTGTCGTCATAGCAGAGCCGGGAGCATCTCAGAAAAGTTGTGCGCACCTGAGCCCTGCGACGTGGGCCTGTGGGAGGGCGCCCTAAACCACACTGTGGGGTAGGCCGGGGGAGTCGGCCCTACATGGGACGGGAGGGAGGGCTGCTGAGAGCACCTGGCATCTGGGCCTGGTTTTAATCAAACCTTTCCATCCAGCCCTGGAAACCTCCCAAGTGCATGGCACCCGAAAGTATTTTCACCCAGAAACATGAATGTTCCTCTGCCACTACAGCATAAAATCACTTCTTAACCCACAGTGAAAGCAACAAGAGGGTGGCACAGGCCTCCGCCCACAAGCTTCCTTCAGACCCAGGCCCAGCCCCCTTATGGCTACTTCTCTCCCACAAGGCCAAGGGGTCCTGGCCACCCTGCACCAGCAGCCCCCACAAGGAGAGACCGCAGGCCTGATCTTCCTTCCCTTGTATAAATAGGGGGGTGCTTCTATACTTTTATGGAGAATAGTTTATGGGTGCGGTCACTTGCTGCTGTTCTATGACAGTCGCTTGGGTGAATCTTCCTCAAAGACGATGTAATGGACTCTCAGGCATGGCCCTCACCAGGTAAGGAGGGTGGGAGCAGGTGGGGGGTGTGCAGGTGTCAGGGGGCCCTGGATTCTGTCCTGCCACCATACCTCAACTTCAATTGTGAGGACAACAATATAACCTCAAGGAGAGCCCTGTTGGGGGGCTCGCCCCACCATGCTGACCATAACCTGTCGCAGCCCCCACAGGCAGGACAGAGTCTGGAATGGAGCATGAGCCCATGACTATTCATCCCGTTGGCCTCCTGGATGGCTGACCTCAAGCACACGACCAGCAGGTGTGTGAGGCCAGCAGGAACCCCAGACCACCAGAAGGGTAGCTCATGAGGCAGGTAGAGCAGCTAGGGCAGGTGGACTCTGGTGCTGCAGGGAGCATGCAGCCCATGAGGCTGGCACTGGGGCCCGTGGGGCTAAGATGGAGGGGCCAGCTTGAGAGACCCTGGGCCTGGAAAGGGTTGGGGGAGGAAGGGGTCCTTGCAGGGGTCTGAGCAGACAGAAGCTTGGCCCTACCCAGCACCAGTGCTAGAGACCCCTCTCCTGGGGCTGAAGAGGCAGGAGAGGCAGGAGACAGAGGTGTAGGGGGAGGACCTGGGTCCCTGGGTGCTGCCTGGCTCCGTGGACAGGGGCACAGGGAAGGTGTGGGCCTGGAAGAGGAAAGAAGGGGTCACTCCCAGCTCGTTGGGTGGCCTGGCTGGATGGCTGCCTATGAGGCTATCTGTGGGGACTCTGGGGACTGCCCAGAGCGACAGCAGGAACACAGTGTCCCGGGGGAAGGTGCAGTGGACCTCTCTGGGAGCTTGGAAAAGGGCTGTCCCTGAAGCACGCTCATGATGATGGACATCTTGTCCAGCCTGTCACCTGTAAGACCCCCTGGGGTAGGCGGGCACTCCTTCATGTCCCCCGCCATCCACGCAGTCACGTCTGGACATCACTTGCACAGCCTCTCGGTGCAGCCTATCCTGCTCTGCATCCCCGGAGCCCTGCAGCCCCTGACCTCACCCTGCAGCACCAGGGCCCAGATCCCAACTGGGGGGCAGGAGGCAGCACATGGCCGTCAGCGCTGAGTCCTCTCCAAACAGCTTAGAGGGCACCATGCCCTGAAACACACGGGCCCCAGGGGGAGCCACCCGAGGCCTGCTCATGAACACTCTCGCTCCCTTGTCCTATCTGGAAGGATCAGACGAGACCCCCTGGGATGGCTGAGCCCAATTGCAGAGACTGCCTGTGACCGCCATCCTCCCCAGAGCACCCCCGCAGAGCGATGCGGGGTACTGATGCCTCCGTCACCTCAATTGCTCATCAAGGTTGTTCCCCGCATTAAGATGCCAACCACGTATTTACAATGGGAGCATTTCATATTCCTGAGCACAGTAATGCAAGTGATTAAACTCTCATTCAACTCCCCAGCCTCAGCTCCTGGCTCCTGTGATAATTCCGGAATAGTTGGGGTAAGGCAAGGCCAGCGCCTTGTGAAGAAGGCCAGTCGCAGACCAGATCCCACATGGGTGCCGGCCTTCTGCATGCTTGGGGATGATGGGTGGAGGCTGTGCCTAGATGGGGTCATCTGGAAACTGGGGTGCACACACATGACTAGTCAGGGCACCCAGGGGTCAGAAGACTGTGGGGCCGGGGTGTCCATGCCCAGGCTGACCAGAGGCCTCAGGGGTGACAGTGGCCTTTATGGGTTTGCTGCCATCCAGGCCTGGCCTCAGGTTGACAGAGCCACAAACGACCCGAGATGCTCTGGCCAGGTGCTGCCCCATGGCCAGGCTCAGGGTGCCTCATCTGGGTGCTCTCGGCAATGACCAAAGCTTCCAGGACACCGCACGGCACCACGAGAACCCCATCCCCCTGTGGCCCATCACCATGGAGCTGCGTGTCCCTAGACACCAACACAGTCCCGACTGCCCTTTAACCTACTCGGCAGCCCTGCCAAGGCCCACTTGCTCTCCACGAGGCCTGCTGGTTCCGCCACTTTGCAGCTCTCCCAGATACTGAGCCCAAGTGCCAAGCCTGGCTCTTAGGGTACAGCTTTGTTCCTCCCCGACCCAGGTCTGGGGTGTTGCTGCCCACCCCCCACGCCTGAGCCCTTGACACCCAGAATCGACGGGCCATCACGTCCACTCACCAGCTGGGCTGCAGGGGCGATCTCCTTGGCCTTGCAGGGCGCCCCATGCTAGCGCTGGCTCCACATCAGCTGTGGGGAGCGGCAGGTTGGTTCCAGCACTTTTCACTGCCGCCCTGGGCTCCAGCCCTTGGGACTCAGGGCTTGACAGAGGGTAGGAGATGCACTCAAATCCACTGTGAAGGCAAATGGGGGGCATGACTGTCCATCTCGTGACCCCAAATGGGCTGGGGGGGGCTGTTGGAGGGCAGTGGCCCGGGGCTGGACAGGGAGGAGGACACCCCAGGGTGTCAGGGCGAGATGGTCACTCTGAGCCTGCTGGGGCTGTGAGGCCTTGGGACATGCATTGTCCAGCCATTCTCGGGGGTCACACCCATCACCCCAAGACCCAGGAAGTGGGGTTGGGGTCTGCGGTGGGGAGTGCAGGTCTCTTGGCTGGAAAGGAGAACTGTTGCTATCATTATTCCTGCAACCCACCGCACTGCCTCTGTGCATGCCCGGCGGTGGGCAGGCCTGAACTCAGGGGCGGACTGGTGGAAAGGGCTTTGAGCTTTCTTACAGAGAGCACAGAGCTGCAGAGTCACACTGGCTGCCCCACTGTTCGAGTTATTTCTGATTCTGGCTGTGAGGGTTAGGAAGAAAGGTGGCAGTGCAGAGGAGCTGAACACGGACTCCCTCGGCACGACCTGCAGCTCAGGCCTTCCTTCTGCCTCTGAGCATGGGCTCATGGTCTGGAAGTGGAGAAAGCCAGCAGAAGTGCCAGATTCTGAAACCTGAGCAGCATTTCCCCCACGGCAAGCATCAAGATCCCTAATGGTCATAACCAAGGCAGCCCAGTTCTTTGGAAGAAGGAAGAAAAGGATCTAAATGGGCTCAGGGGTCCCTGGGTGGTGTAAACAGTTAACGTGCTCAGCTGTTAACTGCAATGTTGGAGGTTTGAGTCCACTCAGAGGTGCCTTGGAAGAAAGGCATGGCTATCTACTTCTGAAAGGTTACAGCCATTGAAAATCCTGTGGAGCAGTTCTACTGACACACACGGGGTAAATGGTTTGGTCTTGGTTGAAAGAGCTCAAAACTAACTCAACTGAGGAGGAATTTTAACTTGAGAAGCATTTACAGGTCATTGTAATGCCTTTCACACGTAATCATCAGGAAGCAGAATGCTGACACACATTCTGATGGCCCCAGTGTGTCCCAAAGGGGCCAAAGTGGTCAAGCACAAGACTGGGGACAGGTGTCGGGGAGACCAAATTCAGCTCTGGGCCCAAAAGCAGCCTGCTGGCCTCGGACTACCCCCAGCCTCTCGGCGTAGGTGACGTTGATCACGACATGCTTGGTGGTAACAGCTAGATGGTTAAGACTAACACGCTGTGAGAGGCATTCTGGGCTGGCAAGCCCACCTCACTCCTAAATTCTATGATAGGGTTTTGAAAAATGATAAAGAAAAAGCTTCTCTGGGAAGGAAGAAAGAAGGAAGAGAGGGAGGCAGAATAGAAACAAGTAAAGTAGGGAGGGAGGGAGGAGGAAAAAAGGAAGGATGGGAAAACAGAGAGAGAGGGAGAAAGGAGGAAACAGGGAGGAAGGAGGCTAGGAACGGAAGCAGGCCTGGCAGGGGAGGCAGAGGGGAGGCGGAGGGGTGGCTGACTGGGTTGCAGTCACTCAGGGGCTCGGGCTGGCCAGGCTCCACCTGAGAGTCAGGGCAGGATACACGGCTGTGTTGAATCACACATGAGGAGGGGACACACACGGAGGGGACACATGGGGAGGGGATACACGCCACCCGTTCACACTTTACTGCCAAGGCGAGTTGTATAGCCACATGGGTGTGGGAAGGCCCTGGGTAGAGCAGCCTTCTGGAGCATTCCTCCTCTCAGTTAAGAAGGCCCCACACATGCCCCCCACTGTGGCCACTGACCAGGGATGGTCAGCCTCACTCACAATGGTGTCGGGATGGGTGTCTCTCTGTCATTTTCGTCCACCTTGAAGAAGCTGACGTCGGAGTAGGCCGGGAGCTGCACATACCGGACGCCAGCCGAGATCCTTAGGACTCGGCCTCTCTCACCTTCTCGGGAGAAAAGAAGAGCAAACAATATGCTTGGGCTGCGCTGAGGGGGGACAGCAGGTGAGGATCTGGGCTCTGGCCCCTCACCCTAGAGGCCCACGCCAGCCCAGGGCGGGGGCTTGGGGCCTGGACATTTCACAGAACCCTGACCCCTGGCTCTATCAGCACAGATCAGTGGCCCCGGGCATGAGTTCCTAACTCCACTCACTGGTAAGGGCCTCGTGGGCCCTGTCCTTGGTTCCTGAATTCCCACTTCTGGGCCTCAGGCACCCAGCACCACCTCTTGCCCTGGTCCATCACCTGTGCTCTCTGGAGAGCCTCTCCTCTGACCAGTCTCGTGCCCACAGCCCCGGGCTGGCCGGAAGGGGGCAGACTCACCCTGGTGGTTGTTATGGATTGAATTGTGTCCCCCCAAAATGTGTGTCAACTTTGCTAGGCCCTGATTCCCAGTATTGTGTGGTTGTCCTCCATTTTGTGGTTTGATGTAATTTTCCTCTGTGTTGTAGATCCTAACTTCTATGATGTTAATGAGGCAGGATTAGAGGCAGTTATGTTAATGAGGCAGGCCACAGTTTACAGGATTAGGCTGTATCTGAGTCAATCTCTTTTGAGATATAAAAGAGAGAAATGAGCAGAGAGGAGCGGGATCTCCTACTATCAAGAAAGAAGAGCTGGGAGTGGAGTGCATCCTTTGGACCCAGGGTCCCTGTGCTGAGAAGCTCCTAGACCAGGGGAAGATTAATGACAAGGACATTCCCCCAGAGCCAACAGAGAGAGAAAGCCTCCCCCTGGAGCTCGTACCCTGAACTCAGACTTCTAGGCTTCTAAACTGTAAGAGAATAAGCTGCTGTTTGTTAAAGCCATCCACTTGTGGTATATCTATTATAGCAGCAATAGATAACTAAGACAGTGGTCATTGCTGCTCAGATGAGCTCCCACCTGAGTATGGCAGTGGAGAGTGCCAACTCTGGCCTGGGTCTCAGACCTCAGGTGCTGCTTCTGATGGGGGGTGGTGGAGCCCTGGGTCCTCCACTCCTGGTGCCAGGCAGGGCCACAGGGACTCTGTGAGGTTCAAGGTCCAATGGCGAAGGAGAGGTCAACAGGCACCAATGACCACTGTTAGTGAAGGACATCATTGTCCAGGCTGCTATGTCACTTGGGTCTGAAAAAGGAGACACACTGGTCAGGTACTGGGAATACCTTTGACTTGAAAGGAAAAGCTTTCACATATGGTATGAAAAATCAGCTGTGGTTTGATCAACCTCCGCTTCTGGTCAAGATAGAGTAACTGGGATGGACTTATCCTCCCATGTGAAACAACCACAAAAGCAGAAACAATATAATCAAAGAACAGTTTTCAAGATACTGGACAACAGGGAACTAAGGACAGGGATCCCTGAAAGACAACAGGAAATGAACAATGTGAGCTCGGGGAGTGCCCAGTCACTGCCCTGGGAGAGTGTCAAGGATTTGGTGCAGAAAAGGGAACTGAGGCAGAGGCAACAGACAGCCTCATTGAGGACATAGCTGAGGACCTGGGGAGACTGAGGCACACAGTAGGAGTCCTAGAGTTCAAAGGGCAGAGGGGAAGAGAGGAGAGCTGCAGAGAGGACCTCGGATGTGCAGGGGCTCCCCCTCATGTGTTCAGCAGAGTGACAGATCAGTGCAGGTGACTGAGAACCACACAAGGCTGGGGGACAGACTACCTGATAGGATCAGAGGGAGCAGGGCCTGGGGCACACACAGGGCCAGGAATGGTGCTCCTTCCCACCAGCCAGGCCGGAAAACCTCAGAATTCACAGGCACTGGCTAGAGCACTCACAAGGGTCTTGCCTTAGTAATAGGGAATAATTAGTCCTAGACTGGGCACTCCTCCAAACCCACTTAACAAACCATAAAAGCAAGACCTGAAAGGATCAAACTGTCTCCAAGTAAGTGAACTATGCCTGAGAACAAAGCTCAAGAATATTTATAAGAATACAAAAATACCCAGTACCCGACAAGGTAGAATTTACAATGTCTGGCACCCAATTAAAGATGACTAGGCATGCAAAGAATGCAGAAAAGTATGGCCCATAATGAAGAGAGGAATCAGTTAATTGAAATTGATCCAGAACTGATGTAGATGTTAGAATAAGCAGAAAAGGACATTAAAAAAGTTAGTGTAACTGTATTCCATGCATTTAAAAGTTGAAACACAAAAGATATAAAAAAGAACAAAGCCAAACTTCTAGAGATGAAAACTACAATGTGTGGGATGAAAACGACACTGGATGGGATCAATAGCAGATTAGACATTGCAGAAGGAAAGTCTTGTGAGCTTGAAAACATAGCTATAGAAATTATCCAAAATGTAACACAGAATGAAAAAAGAATTAAAAAGGGAAAGAAAAAAGAAGAAAAAGAAAAGAGGACTTCAAGCAGCCTAGTACATGGGCACTTGGGGTCCCCAAAGGACAGGAGGAAGAGGCTATGACAGAAAAATTATTTGAAGAAATAATGGTTGAAATTTTTCCAAATTTGATGAAAACTATAAACCTCCAGATGCAAGAAGTTCAATGAACCAACCCCAAGCACAAAAAACGTGAAGAACACTACACTGAGTCTGTCATAAGCAAATTTCTCAAAACCTGTGATAAAGAGAAAATCTTAAAAGCAGCCAGAGAAAAAGGACGTGCTTTGTAGAGAGGAACAAAGATAAGGATGACAGCAGATTTCATGTCAGAAACAATGCAAGTGAGAATGGAACATCTTTAAAATTCTGAAAGAAAAACTAGAAATCTGTACCTGGCAAAAATATCTATCAAAAATGAAAGCAAATTCAAGATGTTTTCAGACATTCAAAAGCTGAAAGAATTCATCACCAGCAGACCTGCACTACAAGAGATGCTAAAGACTAAGTCCTTCAGGCAGAAGAAAAAGTATACTAGATGGAAATCTGTATCTATAGAAAGGAATGAAGAGAACCAGAAGTGGTAACTGCATGGACAAATAGATGAGATTTTTTTCCTTTATTAAATATTCTTTAAAAGATGAATGGCTATTTAAACAAAATGATAAATTATTATAAGGTTTATAACATATGTAAAATAAATGAAACCAATTGCATAAAGATTGGGAGAGGAGAAAAAGTAGTATACTCCTGTAAGCTTCTTACATGTGAAGTGGTAGTATCACTTAAAAGTAGACTGTGATAAGTTGAAGAAGTAAACTCTAAAGCAAATCCTAAAATAACAGAGCAAAGAATTATACCTCATAAACCAACAGGGGAGATAAAATGGAATCATTAAAAAGACAATTAAAAAAAGAGAGAGAGAGAAATGGAATATAAAGAGAAAAAAGAACAGATGGGACAAATAGAAAATAAATAGCAAAATGGTAGGCTTAAGGCTACTATACAAGAATTATATTAAATTTGAATGGCGTAAACATTTTAATTAAAATGCAGAGATTGTGAGCTTGGATAAAAAAGCAAGACCCAACTATGTGCTGCCTACAAACAAACAGATGAAAGGAAAAAAACAAAACAAAACCAAAACCATGCTTTCAATGTAAAGACACAAATAGGTTAAAAGTAAAATTATGGGAAGACATATCATGACAGCACCAGTCGAAAGAAAGCTAGGGTGATTATATTCATACAAAAAAAAATAGATGTAAAAGCAAAGAATAGTACCAGAGATAAAGAAGGTAATTTCACAATGATAAAGGGTCAATTAATAAAAATGGCTATAACAATCCTAAATGTTCATACCCCTAATAACAGAGCATTAAAATGCATGAAGCAAAAAATGATAGAACGAAAGCAGAAACAGATAAGCCCACAATTATAGTCAGAGATTTAAATATCCCACTCTCAATAATTGATATAAGAAGCAGACAGAAAATCAACAAGGATATAGTAAACTTGAACACCAGCAACAAAATTGACCCGACTGACATTTATAGAACCCTCCAACCACAGCAAGAGGCATGGCATTGCATTATCATCAAAAAGAACATTTCAAGATCTATCCTGAAGTACAATGCTGTCAGTGATAGGATAATATCCATATGCCTACAAGGAAGACCAGTTAATGTGATTATTATTCAAATTTATGCATCAACCACTAAGGCCAAAGACGAAGAAATTGAAGATTTCTATCAACTTCTGCAGTCTGAAATTGATTGAACATGCAATCAGGATGCATTGATAATTATTGGTGATTGGAATGCGAAAGTTGGAAACAAAGAAAAAGGATCGGCGGTTGGAAAATATGGCCTTGGTGATAGAAACGATGCCAGAGATCACATGATAGAATTTTGCAAGACCAATGACTTCTTCATTGCAAACACCTTTTTTCAACAATATAAACAGTGACTATACACGTGGACCTCACTAGATGGAATACACAGGAATCAAATCGACTACATCTGTGGAACGAGACCATGGGAAAGCTCAATATCATCAGTCAGAACAAGGCCAGGGACCGACTGTGGAACAGACCATCAGTAGCTCACATGCAAGTTCAAGTTGAGGCTAAAGAAAATTAGAACAAGTCCATGAAAGCCAAAGTATGACCTTGAGTATATCTCACCTGAATTTAGAAACCATCTCAAGAACAGATTTGACACGTTGAATACTAATGACCGAAGACCAGATGAGTTCTGGAATGACTTCAAGGACATCATACATGAAGAAAGTAAGGGGTCATTAAAAAGACAAGAAAGAAAGAAAAGACCAAAATGGATGTCAGAAGAGACTCTGAAACTTGCTCTTAAACACAGAGTAGCTAAAGTGAAAAGAAGAAATGAAGAAGTAAAAGAGCTGAACAGAAGATTTCAAATGGCAGCTTGAGAAGACAAAGTAAAATATTATAATGACATGTGCAAAGACCTGGAGATAGAAAACCAAAACGGAAGAACATGCTCAGCATTTCTCAAGCTGAAAGAACTGAAGAAAAATTCAAGCCTCGAGTTGCAATATTGAAGGATTCTGCGGGGAAAATATTAAACAACACAGGAAGCATCAAAAGAAGATGGAAGGAATACACAGAGTCACTATACCAAAAAGAATTGGTCAACGTTCAGCTATTTCAGGAGGTAGCATATGATCAGGAACCAATGGTACTGAAGGAAGAAGTCCACGCTGCACTGAAGGCATTGGCAAAAAACAAGGCTCCAGGAATTGATGGAATACCCACTGAGATGTTTCAGCAAATAGATGCAGCGCTGGAGGTGCTCACTCATCTATGCCAAGAAATTTGGAAGACAGCTAGCTGGCCAACTGACTGGAAGAGATCCATATTTATGCCTATTCCAAAGTAAGGTGATCCAACCTAATGAGGAAATTATCAAACAATATCATTAATATCACATACAAGTAAAATTTTGCTGAAGAGCATTCAAAAGCAGCTGCAGTAGTATATCGACAGGGAACTGCCATAAATTCAAGCCGGATTCAGAAGAGGATGTGGAACCAGGCATATCATAGCTGATGTTAGATGGATCCCGGCTGAAAGCAAAGAATACCAGAAAGATGTTTACCTGTGTTTTATGGACTATGCAAAAGCATCCGACTGTGTGGATCATAATAAACTACGGAAAACATTGTGAAGAATAGGAATTCCAGAACACTTAATTGTGCTCCTGAGGCACCTGTACATAGATCAAGAGGCAGTGGTTCGAACAGAACAAAGGGATACTGCATGGTTTAAAGTCAGGAAAGATGTGTATCAGAGTTGTATCCTTTCACCATACCTATTCAATCTGTATGCTGAGCAAATAATCTGAGAAGCTGGACTATATGAAGAAGAAAGGGGCATCAGGATTGGAGGAAGACTCATTAACAACCTGCATTATGCAGATGACACAACCTTGCTTGCTGCAAGTAAAGAGGACTTTAAACACTGGCTGATGAAGATCAAAGACCACAGCCTTCAGGATGGATTACATCTCAACATAAAGAAAATAAAGATCCTCACAACTGGACTAATAAATAACATCAAGATAAACAGAGAAAATATCGAAGTTGTCAAGAATTTCATTTTACTTGGATCCACAATCAACACCCATGGAAGCAGCAGTTAAAAAATCAAAAGAATCTGCTGCAAAAGACTTTCTTTAAAGTGTTAAAAAAGCAAAGATGTCACCTTGAAGACTAAGGTGCACCTGACCCAAGCCACGGTGTTTTCAATCACCTCATATGCATGCGAAAGCTGGACAATGAATAAGGAGGACCGGAAAAGAATTGACACCTTTGAATTATGGTGTTGGCGAAGAATATTGAATATACCATGGACTGCCAAAGGAATGAACAAATCTGTCTTGGAAGAAGTACAACCAGAATGCTCCTTAGAAGCAAGGATGGCGAGATTACATCTCACATACTTGAACATGTTACCAGGAGGGATCAGTCCCTGGAGAAGGACACCATGCTTGGTAAAGTAGAAGGTCAGTGTAAAAGAGGAAGACCCTCAATGAGATGGATTGACACAGTGGCAGCAACGATGGGCTCAAGTAAAACAAGGAGTGTGAGGATGGCGCAGGGCCGGGCAGTGTTTTCTTCTGTTGTACATAGGGTTGCTATGAATTGGAACTGACTCGATGGGATCGAACAACAACCAACAACAACAACAACCCACAACAACAGAACTCACATGCACCTTAATTGCACACAAAACATTTACCAAAATAGACCATGTTCTGGGCCATAAAGTAAGTCTCAATACATTTAAAAGAATTCAAGTCATACAAAATATAACTCTAGCCACACAGATTTAAGTTAAAACTCAGTAACAGAAAGATCTCTGGAAAATCCTCCAAATATTTGGAAACAAAATAACATAATTCTAAAATAAGTCATGGATCAAAAAATAAATTAAAAGGGAAATTAGAAAGTATTTTGAACTGAATGAAAAAGAAAACACAATATATCAACATTTGTGCATGCTGCTAAACCAGTACTTAAGGGGGAATTTACAAAAACAAACATCTACACTAGAAAAGAAAAGTCTGAAATGAATAACCTTAGCTTTCACCTTAAGAAACTAGAAACAGGAAAGCAAATTAAACCCAAACTAAGCAGAGGAAATGAAATAATAAATTACAAAATAGAAATTAAAAATAGAAAACAGAAAAGAATAGAAGAATCAATGAAACAAAAACTGGTTGTTTATCAATGAAATGAATAACCTCTGGCAGACTAGTCAAGAGAAAAAGAGAGAATTCACAATAATCCATATTAGGAATGAGAGAGGTGATACCACTATATTAAAAGGACAATAAAGGAATATTATGAACTCTATGCCAGTAAATTAGACAACTTAGATGATATGGACAAATATTCTTTGAAAGACACAAAACGTCAAAGTTCACTCACGAAGACAAGCCATAGATTGGGAGAAAATCTTTGCAAAGCATATATTTGATGAAAGACTTTTATCTAGAATATATAAAAGCTCAAAATTAAACAATAAAACAAACAACTCAGTAACAAATGGGCAAAAGTTTTAAACATATTCTTCACCAAAGAAGATATATAGATGGCAAATAATTACATGAAAAGATTCTCATCATCACTAGTCTTTAGGAAATGTAAGTTAAAGCCACAACAAAATGCCACCACACCCCTATCAGAATGACTAAGACTAAAAAAAAAACTGACCATACCAAGTGTTGCTGAGGATATGGAGGAACTGGAATGCTCATTCACTGCTAGTGAAAAGTGTAACTTCTCAACATTTACAATGGTACAAACATCTTAGTGGTTTCTTAAAAAGTTAAAATACACCTATCATATGATCCAGCCCTTCTACTTGTAGGTATTTACCTGAGAGAAATGAAATCATACATTTGTGTAAAGATTTGTACATGACTGTTCATACGCTTTATCTGCAATAGCCAAAAACTGGAAATAATCCAAATGGACAAACAAAATGTGGTATATCCATATAATGGAATACTACTCAGTAATAAAAAGGAATGAAGTACTGATACATGGATAAACTTTGAAAATACTTTGCAAAGTGAAAGAAGCCAGACAAAAAAGAGAACCCACTATATGATTCCATATATTTAAAACTCTAGAATATACAAACCAATTTATAGGGACAGAAAGCAGATCAGCAGTTTCCCGGGAGTGGGATGGGTGGGACGGAATAAAAAAAGACACAAAGAAACTTTGGGGTGATGGGTATGTCCACTGTCTTTATTGTAGTGATGGTTTCATGGGTCTATATCAGTGCCAAACTTATCAAACTGTACACTTTAAATATGTGCAGTTTATTGAGTATCAGTGTCATGGATTGAATTGTGTCCCCCAAAAATATCTGTCAACTTGGCTAGGTCATGATCCCTAGTATTGTATGATTATCTACCATTTTGTCATCTGATATGATTTCCCTATGTGTTGTAAATCCTATCACTATGATGTAATAAAATGGATTATCAGTAGTTATATTGATGAGATCTACAAGATTAGATAGTGTCTTAAGCCAATCTCTTTTGAGATATAAAAGACAGAATTGAGCAGAGAAACACGGGGATCTCATACCACCAAGAAAGCAGTGTGGGGAGCAGAGTGCATCCTTTGAACCCGAGGTTCCTGTGCTGAGATGCTCCCAGATCAAGGGAAAACTGATGACAAGGACCTTCCTCCAGAGCCGACAAAGACAGAAAGCTTTCTCCTAGAGCAGGCGCCCTGAATTTGGACTTCTAGCCTACTGGACTGTGAGAAAATACACTTCTCTTTGTTAAAGCCATCCAGTTGTGGTATTTCTGTTACAGCAGCGCTAGATGACTAAGACAATCAGTTACACTTCAATAAAGCTTTTTAGAAAAATAATAAATAACCACCCGTAGAATTGCAGTCTGAGGAGGAAGGGGTGGAGGGAGCTGCAGAATGAGGAGGAAAGCATCTTGACTATGTGAAATTAAAATAGTATGTGTTTATATCTGAAGCAGTTTTACATGTTTCTATACTATAATTTTTACAGCTTCCAAAATAAATACCTATATAATATCTAAAAGAGTTTGATGACGATGGGTTTCTGGATTTGGTATTTACATTTGTATCAGTTGCTATCAGGGTTGTAGACTTCTTATTGTTGTTTCAGGACTAGAAGATTACTTATGAAAATATTCTTATCTAATTAGGCACCATGGCTTTGTAGCATAATACTCTGTTTCTCGTGATTAAATATATCATCTAAAATCTTTATTTAAGCAGATTAAAGACTTAGTTATAAAGCCTCAGTAAATAAAATAATGTGGTAATGGTATACGAAAGGATAGATTAACCAGTCTAATAGAATAGGAAGTCTAAAAACAGACCCAAGTACATAAGAGAACTTAGTATATAATAAGAACGTCATATCAGAGGAGAAAAGATGGACTATTTAATAAATTATTTGGGAACAAGTCAGTAGCCATGTGAAAAAAATACAATTAGATTTTATCTTATACTGGATCTCTAGAACAAATTCCAAATGGATCAAATATTTAAACATAAAAAAATGAAGCCATAAAAAATAAAACACAAGAAAATTCCTTTAAAACCTTAAACTGGGGAGAACCTTTAAATAAGACTCAAAATTGAGAAGCAAAAACAAGAGAATATTGATAAATTAATCTACACTAAAAAAAAAAAACCTTTTTGTATTGCCTGAAATACCACAAGTAAAAATACAAGCAAAATAAAACTAGAGAAAGTACATCTCATATCACAGCATAAGACAGATCTCGTAATATATAAAAAGCCCCTAGAAATGGTTAAGAAGAAAAATGACACAACAAGCAAAGAGTCAATGGATATGAACAGACAGTTCATAGAAAAGGAGAAATAACAGGCTCTTACACAAATGAAAAGATGCTCCACATTGTCTGTAACAAGAGAAATACAAACTAAAATACCACGAAAGTACCATTTCTCACTTGTCAGATTTTCAAAAATTAACAAATTTGATAACACATAATTGGCAACACTATCAAAAAGTAGGTACTCTCATACATTCCTGGTGGGAGTTTATAAACTGGTACAACCTTTGTGGATGCCAGTTTGGTATCTATCAAGATTACAAATGCATGTACCCATTGAACTGATAATTCTACTTCTGATACTTTATCATTCATATAAACTCACACATAGGAGAAATGTCTTATAAACAAGGTTATCAATATATGGCAGAATTGTTTGAAATAAAACATTGTAAACAACTGAAGGTCTATCAGGAGAGGTCTGGTTAAACAAAATATGCAGCTGTAAAAATACACAGACTAATTTGCAAAGATCTTCCATATATACTGTTATGTGAAAAGAGCAGAGCGTAAATCAGTGTGTACACACAGACACACACTGTTTTGTCTTAGAAAGAAAAACTAAAACATACACTTGTATTGCTTGTAATTGCATAAATAAATTCTGAAATTCTGGAAATAAACAAGAAACTACTAATAATAGTTACCCAGCCATGTAGGGTGGGGTTTGGTGTGGAGTTGGGTACCGGGTGGAGGGAAAACCAGAGTTGTGGGGAGACTCTTCAGTGCATGCATTTTAATATTTTTGAATTTTATTTTTATTTATTTCCTATTAAAAAATTAAATTAACAAAATAAAGAATTTAAGGATTGAATTGTACTAAAATGCAAACAAATAAACAAATAATTGTGGTGCAGAAAGACAGAGTAAGGAGTGTGGCAAATCCTCTCCCCCCAAAACAAAGATAAAACTGGACAAAACTGTCAAAAACAACCATTTCATGACTCCGAAATCAAACACAGCATAGAAATCAAAAATTGAGAAGCGTTTATTCAATAAAAACTATGGAATCTTGGATTAAAAACAGAAACATTCTGTGGCATTTTAACCTGGGTCTGCTCCCATCTTTGCCCCCCAGCTCTGACAACATGGTAGTTCTACCACGGTGGGGAAAGCCATGAAAACTAGCAGCTTCGCTGTGGGAGGGGCTGACTTGATTTGGAGTGGAGCACAGAAAACAAACAAACAAACAAAAAATCCCTTGATGTTGTCAGAAACAACAATAATTTAGTGGCAAAGGAAGAGGTAAGACCAAGATTGCAGCTAGCCTGAGGTTTCAATTCTAGTCAGGGCAAGAAATAGACTGGTACACTAGCTAGAATTTAACGGGAAGATCTGGGGAATGAGACAGACATAGTGGGCCTTGGTAAGTTCACACTTATCCCTGGCATTCTGAAAGACTGTGTACATGTTCAAGGCTGTCTGCATGCCCAGAAGAGACCAGAGAGGGCTCATGTATCTATTCTTCCCTAGCTGGTGTGAGGGCTTGTACACACGCAGAGGAGACATGAGAGTGCCTGGCAGAAAGTAAAACCAGGGCAGACTTGTAAACCATCTGAACTTTGAACATGTTTCCCAACCCCGACCCAGATCCACTGGCAAAGGGTGAAATCCTTACTGGCTCAAGGTGTTTGAGTACAAGTGCCGACCAATCTTTGGCTGACCACGAAGTTATGCTGACACAGGGGTAGCTACTAGAAAGCTGAACATAAAAATAAAAAGAAGAAACAAAACTAAATAGAAACATCAGGACTGCATACCATGGGAAAGACACTCCACAAAATTATTCTAGGAAAGTCATTAAACAAACAAATAAACAACAAATAAGCAAACAGAAAAACAACAACTCTCAGAGGAAAAAACTCAGAATCTCGATCAGCTATATTATCTAAAATGTCTAGTTTTCAACAACAACAAAATTACAAGCCATGCATTGAATCATGGCTCTTACACAGGAAAAAAGAAAAAAGCAGCCAACAGAAATTGTCTCTGAGCAAATCCAGATGTTGCACTTAGCAGACAAAGATTTCAAAGCAGCTATTATAAATATGGGAGCCCTGGTGGTGCAGTTGTTATGAGCTTGGCTGCCAACCAAAAGGTTGGCAGTTCGAATCTACCAGGCGCTCCTCAGAAACCCTATGGGGCAGTTCTACTCTGTCCTATAGGGTCACTATGAGTTAGAATGAACTCGATGGCAACGGGGTTTATTATAAATATGATCAAAGAACTAAAGGAAATCATGCTTAAATAATTAAAGGAAAGTATAATAACAATGACTCATCACACAGAGTATGGCAATAAAAGACGAATTATAAATAAATTAAAGAAAAGAACCAAATGGGAATTTTGGAGGTGAAACATACAATAACTGAAATAAAAAATTGACCAAAGAGTCTCAACAGCAGATTTGAGGTGGTAGAAAAAGGAATCAGTAAACTTGAAGATCAAACAATAGAAATTATTCAATCTAAAGAACAAAAAGGAAAAAGAATAAGGAAAAATAAACAGCCCCTAAGATCTGTGGGAACCATCAACCATACCAACATATGTGCAATGCAAGTCCTCGAAGGAAAGGAGAGAGAGAAAGGAGCATATAAAATATTTGAAGAGAAAACATCCCAAATTTGATGAAAAATATTAAACTGTACATTCAAGAACTGTACATACAATCAATAAACTCCAAGTAGTATAAATAGAAAGAAATCTACACCTAGACCCATCATAGTCAAACTATAGAAAACCAAAGATAAAGAGAAAATTTTGTAAGCAGCAAGAGAAAAATGACTCATCACACCCAATAAGATTAACAACTAACTTATTATCCAAAACAACGAAGACCAGAAGGCAATGGGATGACATATTTAAAATATTAAAGACAAAATTCTGTCAACTAACAATTGTACGTCCAACAAACTATTCTTCAAAACTAAACGTAAGATAAGGACATACCCAGGTTAGCAAAGACTGAGAGAATTCATTGCTAACAGATCTACCTTACAAGAGACACAGAAGGAAAAGGAAGTCCTTCAGGCTGAAAGAAAATGACACCAGACAGTAACTTCTCTCCACTCGAAGAAATAAAGAGCACAATAAAAGGTAAATAGGTAGGGAAATAGAAAATACCATATACATATATTTTTCCCTTTTCTTCTCTTAAGTGATTTTTAAAAATGATATTCCATAAAACAATAATTACAAAACTATATTTTTGGTCTTCCAACATATAAAGATGTAATACATATGACAATAATACCACAAAGGAGAGGGGAGGGAATGGAGTTACACTGGAGTAAAGTTTCTATATCTTAACGGTATTAAGTTAGAACTAATCTAAAGTAGATTGTGACAAGATGCATATTGTAATATCTAGAGCAACTACTAAGAAAGTAACTCAAACAGTATAGTGAAAAAGAAGAAATTAAAGCGATACACTAAAAAAATATTAAATCAAAAGAAAGCAGGGACAAAAAAGACATGAGACATATAAAAACCAATAGCAAAATGCACACATAAATCTAACCATATCAGTAATTACATTAAATGTTAATGGATTAAACGTTCCAATAGAAAGGAAGAGATTATCAGGCTGGGATTTTTAAAAGACCAACTACATGCTGTCTGCAATGGACACATTTTATATTCAAAGATACAAATAGGTTAAAAGTAAAAGGATAGAAGAATATATACCATGCAAAAGTAACCATAAGCAAGCTGGAATGGATATACTAATATCAAACAAGACTTTAAGACAAAAATATTACTGGGGGGAGGGAATGACAAAAGAGTCAATTCATTAGAAAAATATAACAACTATAAACATACATGCACCTACCAACAGAGCCCCAAAATACATGAAGGAAAAACTGACAGAATTGAAAAGAGAAATAGACAATTCAACAATAATAGTTGGAGACTTCAATATCTCACTCCCAATAACTGATAGAACAACTAGACAGCAACTCAGCAAGGATAGAAGACTTGAATAACATCATAAACAACTTGACCTAACTGAAATCTATAGAACACTACACCCAATAGTAGAAGAATGCAAGTTCTTTTCAAGCATGCACAGAATATTCTGCATACATCTAGCATAGACCATATGCTAGGCTATAAAACAAGTCTCAGTAAGTTTAAAAGGAGTGAAATCACACAAAATATGTTCTCAGACCACAATGAAATATAATTAAAAACAAACAACAGAAATAAATTTGGGAAATTTCCAAATACATAAAAATTAAATGACACATATCTAAATAATCAATGGATAAAGAAAAATCACAAAGGAAATTAGAAAATATTTTGAACTGAATGAACATGAAAACACACATATCAAAAGTTATGATTTGCAGCAAAAACAAGGCTTACAGGAAAATTTATTTTTAAATGTTCACATTAAAAAAGAAGAATCTCAAATCAATAATCAAAAGCTTTCACCTTAAGAATCTAGAAACAAAGAGGCAGAGCCAACATGGTGCTTTAGATAGAAGCACTATGCTGTCCCTCCACAGCGAAGACCTGAAAAACTAAAACAAAGACAGATGTCCTGAAACCTTAAGCATCAAATGAACAGATAAAAGAACTCAACCAAGCACTGAATGGAATAAGAAATTGACAGAGAACAGAGAGCGAGGACAGATATGGAGTAGAGTTCCCCTATCAGCTAATTGGGCATGGATTCATCATGTTGGACTCCTGAGCCACCAAGAACAGCTGAAAGGGAGTACAGGAAGACAGCTTCAAGGAGCTCCCAGCAGGAGACAGAGCACCTGGTAACCAGCGATATATGCCTTCCCACCCCTCACCCTTCTTCCCCCTGCTTGGCCTCTGCAGCTTCCCAGCAGGCAGCGATCATTTGGCTGGGGAGGCGCGGGCTCCTTGCTGCTTGGATTCACCCCACCCACACCAGCTGGTTCCTCCAATACCATTTTCTTTGTTGCTGTTGTTGCTTTTTTGGTTTCTTCTGGTTTCTTCTCTCTCTCATCTCCTTCCCTTCCTTTCTCTCAAACACCTGGCTCCGTGTGCCTTCTTTGCTCCTTCTTAAAAGACTTTGAAGCACCACTCAGCTGGGGAGCCACTTCTCTGGTTCGTGCTGCCATGCTGGTGGGATCCCTGGGGGCATTTTTTTTCTTTTTTCCTTTTTGTTTTTCTTCATTTCTTGGTTTCTCATCTCTCTCTACTTTTCTTCTTTTCCTGAATACCTGGTGCTGTGTGCCATATCTGCCCCTTATAGACAGGCTGTGCAGTGCTGCTCAGCTTGGGAGCCACTTCCCTGGTCTGCATCACCAACCCAGTGGGCTCCCTTGGGGATTTTTTTTTCTTTTCTTGATTTCTTGTCTCTCTACTATCCTTCCCTTCTTTTCTCCTGAACGCCTGGCACTGTGTGCCATCTGTGCTCCTTCTAGATGTGCTGTGCAGTGCCATGTGGCTGGGGAGCCTCTTCCCTGGTCCGCACCACCACACCAGTGGGCTCCCTTGGGGCATTTTTTTTTCTTTCACCTTTTCTTTTCTTGGTTTCTTGTCTCTCTCTACCTTCTTTCCTTACTCTTCTCCTGAACAGCTGGTGCTTCGCTCCTTCTTGATGGGCTGTGCAGTGCCACTTGGCTGGGGACCCACTTCCAGTGGGCTCCGTTGGGGCACTTTTTTTCCTTTTTCTTTTCTTTCTTCTTTTTTTCCGGTTTCTTGTCTTTCTCTACCTTCCTTCCTTACCCTTCTCCTGAACACCTGGTGCCGTGTGCCATCTCTGCTCCTTCCTGATGGACTGTGCAGTGATGCTTGATAGGGGACCCACTTCCGGTGGGCTCCCTTGGGGCTTTTTTTCTTTCTTCTTTGTTTCCCTCTCAAATTCTTGTCTCTCTGTACCTTCCTTCCTTACCCTTCTCCTGAACACCTGGTGCTGTGTGCCATCTCTGCTCCTTCTTGATGGGCTGTGCAGTGCCACTTGGCTGGGGACCCACTTCTGGTGGGTTCCCTTGGGGCATTTTTTTTCTTTCTTCTTTTTTTTCTCCATTTCTTGTCTCTCTCTACCTTCCTCCCAGCCACCTGGCATCTTTTTTTCCCCTCAGTTTCTTGTCTCTCTCCTCATTCCTTCCAGTCCTTTCTCATAATCACCTAGCTGCATGTGCCTTTCTCTCTTCTTTTTTTAAAATTTATTTTTCTTTTTTAATATAGTTTTTTATCTTTCTCTCCCTTTCTTCCTTTCCTTTCTCTTGCCCACCTAGCTGCATGTGATGTATCTGTCCCTTCTTGATGGGCTGTGCCTCACCACCCAGTTAGAAACTCACTGGCACACAGCTTCCCTAGGTTTGCACCACTCCAATGGCAGGCTCCCTCACCACTTTTTTTTTTTGGCTCCTGTTTCTCTCTCCTTTTTCTCTTCTTCCCCACACCCACTTAGCTCCACACGTCACAACTTCCCCCCTCCCTCCTGCCTATCTGCACCATGGGCTGAGCATAGCACCATCGAGTAGCATAGGCACAGGCTACCAGAAACTGCCCTTCACTGATTCCCGGCCCCACCCTGTTGGCCCCAGTACATGCCATAAACAACTCATCCCAGCCCCTCCCCTTCTGCTGGACCTTCCCTGCTGCATCATAGCTGAGCTACTAGCCCTGCCCACTGGACAAGGTGGTGAGAACTATCGTGTTCACAGATGAGCGAACAACAAAGAACACCCAGCCCGCCTGCTCAGACATAACCAATTAAAAGAAAAAAGCAAGACAAAACAAATAAATCTACAATTAATAAACTAAGAAAATAACTACTGAATGTCCCAAAGACTGCAGACAATATCAAAATATATTAAAAAACAGGACAGGATGGTTCCAGTAGGTATCCAAAATAAAACACCAGATGACCTTCCAGTAGAAGAAAAGGTACTGGAACTACCTGATAGGAATTCAAATCTCTAATATTCAGAGCTATCCAAGAGTTGAAGGAAAAAGCAGACAAAAATGAGGAAAAAATAGACAAAACCATGGAAAAGACAGACAAAACGATGGAAGAATTCAGGAAAATAATACAGGAATAAAATGTCAAAATAAATTAACAACTAGAAACAGCAATTAGAAATCCAGAAGATAAACAACAAGATTTCAGAAATGGGCACTGTCATAGAAGGTTTGAGGAGCAGGTCAGTGAAAATGAAGACAAATCCTTGGATACCACTTTGTTTGAGGAAAAATCAGAGAACAGAGTGAAGAAAAATGAAGAAACCCTGAGAATTATGTGGGATACAATCAAAAGCAAAATTTTTGAGTGTTCAGAGTTCCAGAATAGGGGGAGAAAATGGAAAACGCAGAGAGGATCATTGAAGAATTGCTGACAGAAAACTTCCCTAATATCATGAAAGATGAAAAGCTGACCATCCAAGAAGCTCAACGAACCCCATATAGGATAGACCCCAAAAGAAAATCACCAAGGCATATCATAATCACACTCGCTAAAACCAAAGACAAAGAAAGAATCCTGAGAGGAGCTCAAGAAAAATGAAAGTCACATACAGAGGGGAAACAATAAAACTAAGCTCTAATTACTTGGTAGAAACAATGCAGGCAAGAAAGCAAAGGGATGACATATATAAAACCTTGAAAGAAAAAAAATTGCCAGCCAAGAATAATATATCCCGCAAAACTCTTTCTCAAATATGATGGTGAAATTGGGGAATTTCCAGATAAACAGAAGTTAAGGGAATATGTAAAAACCAAACCAAACTTACAACAATTATTCAGGGTAATTCTTCAGTTAGAGAACAAACAACATCAGATGATGGCGTAAATCTAGGATGGAAGACCACATCAGCCAGATACCAACCTAGGTAATGAACTCCTAAGGATTAATCAAAAGTAAAAGATTTACAACAGGGAACCAGAGAGGTTAATCTGTAAATGACGACAACATCAGAACAATAACGGAGGGAATAAACGGTCTAGGCATAGAACTGTCAAATGGAGAGGAAGGCAAGGGGGTACCAAGTAATATAAGACTGGTTCAAACTTAGGAAGATAAGGCTAAATTTCAAGGTAACCACAAAGAAAGTTAACAAACCTATTCATCAAAATAAAGAAAAACAAAGTCTCGGTAAACACAAAATCTACAAAAACAAAATGCACAGACAAAAGAAATTCAGCACAGGAGAGTAAGAGAACAAAGAAAACGTCAGCACCACAAAAAAAAAAAGAGCATTACAAAATGACAGCAATCAACTCACACCTATCAATAATTACACTGAACGTAAATGACCTAAAGGCACCCATAAAGAGACAGAGAGTGACAGAATGGATTAAAAAAATAGGATCCATCAATATGCTGTCTACAAGAGACACATCTTAGAAAGAAAGACATAAATTTACTGAAAATCAAAGCATGGAAAAAAATATATCAAGCAAACAGCTACCAAAAAATAGCAGGAGTGGCAATACTAATCTCAGATAAAATAGACTTTAAAACAAAATCCACCATAAAAGACAAAGAAGGGCATTATATAATGATT
>NW_004444058.1:2174161-2175729 GCF_000243295.1 Trichechus manatus latirostris | reverse complement strand
CCAGGGGCAAGGACTAGAAGGCAGGAGGTGACAGGAAAGCTGGTAATGGGGAATCTAAGGTGGAGGAGGGGAGAGCTGTTGACATGTCATGGGGTTGGTAACCAATGTAACAAAACAATATGTGTACTAATTGTTTAATGAGAAGCTAGTTTGTTCTGTAAACCTTCATCTGAAGTATAATAAAAAAAAAATCTAGAAAAAGAAGAGCAAACTAAACCCAAGGGGTAGGGAGTTGAGGGAAGAAAATAATACAGATTTGAGTGGAAATCAATGAAATAGAAAAACAATAGGGAAAATAAATGAAACCTAAAGTTGCTTCTTTAAAAGATGAACAAAATTGACAAATCTTTTAGTAGACTGACCAAGTTAATAAAAGACAAAAATTACCAAAACCAGGAATGAAAGAGAAGCCATTACTACTGACCCTACAAAATTAAAAAGATTATGAAGGAATGCTATGAACAAATTTAGGCCCACAAATTTAGATAAAATGAACAAATACCTAGAAAAACAAATACTACCAAAACTAACTCAAGAAGAAATAGAAAATCTGAACAAACCTATAGCAAGTTAACGGAATTGAATTAGTAATTTAAAATCTTCCCACAAAGAAAAGCCCTGGCCCACATGGATTCACTCATTAATTCTATCAAATATTTTTAAAAGAAATAATACCAATTTTCCACAAAATTCCAGAAAACAGACAAAGTGGGAACACTTCCTAACTCATTCTGTGAGGCCAGTATTACTCTGACATCAAAGCCAGATAAAGACATCACAAAAAAAGAAAACTACAGACCAACATTCCTCATGAATATAGAGGCAAAATCTTCAACAAAATGTTAGCAAACTGAATCCAGCAACATATTAAAAAGACAATCCACCATGGCTGTTATGGATTGAATTGTGTACCCCCAAAATATGTCTTATAAATCCTAATCCCTATACCTCTGGATGTAACCCTATTTTGGAATAAGTTTTTCTTTGTTATGTTAATGAGGTCATATCAGTTAGGGTGGGTCTTAAGCCAATCACTTTTGAGATATAAAAGAGCAGATTAGGCACAGAACCAAGGAAGTACAGATGAGGGGAAAATAGATGCCACACCACATGAAGATCACCAAGGAACTGAGAAACAGAAGCTGGAAAGAGACAAGGACCTTCCCCCACAGCCGACAGAGACAGAGAGTCTTCTCTGAGAGCCAACACCCTGAATCCGGATTTCTAGCCTCCTAAGCCGTGAGAAAATAAATTTCTGTTCATTAAAGCCACCAACCTGTGGTATTTCTGTTTCTGTTATAGCAGCTCTAAGAAACTAAGACAATGACAAAGGGAGATTTATACCAGAACTGCAAGGTTGTTTTAGTATCTGAAAATAAATTGCATAACATACTATATAATGGACCAATTTTTTTCCTAAATTTTATTTATTTTGTTGTTGTTGTTGAGAATATACA
The DNA here is from genome assembly GCF_000243295.1 of Trichechus manatus latirostris. NCBI lineage: Eukaryota > Metazoa > Chordata > Mammalia > Sirenia > Trichechidae > Trichechus > Trichechus manatus. The sequence continues at coordinate 2,174,272 of NW_004444058.1, read as the reverse complement.
CAGCAAAACATGTACCAATTCAACAGTTTCTACACGTATAATTTAGTGACATTGATTACATTCTTCGAGTTGTGCAACCATTCCCACTCTTCTTTTCTGAGTTGTTCCTCC
>NW_004444058.1:2170816-2172588 GCF_000243295.1 Trichechus manatus latirostris | reverse complement strand
GTTTATCCATTCACCTGTTGATGGGCATTTAGGTTGGTTCCACCCTCTGGCTATTGTGAATAGCACTGCAATAAACGTTGGTGTACATGTCTCTTTTTTAGTCTGTGCTTTCTAGTCTTTTGTGTACATACCTAGAATTGCTGGGTCATATAGTAATTCTATTTTTAGTTTTTTGAGGAACTGCCACACTGTTTTCCACAGCAGCTGTACCATTTTGCATTCTCACGAGCAATATAAGTGCTCCAATTTCTCCACATCTTTGCCAACATTTTTTTTTTTTTAAATCTTAGCCATCCTAGTGGGAGTGAAAAGGTACCTCACTGTGGTTTTGATTTGCATCTCTCTGATGTCTAATGGAGCTCTGGTGGCACAGTGGTTAACAGCTATGGCAAACTACGGATGCTAACCAAAAAGTCAACAATTCAAATCTACCAGCCACTCCTTGGAAACCCTATGGGGCAGTTCTACTCTGTCCTATAGGGCCTCTATGAGTCGGAATTGACTCAATGGCAATAGAATTGGTTTGTTATTGTTATTGTTTTTTTTTTTTTGGATGGCTAATGATGCTGAGTATCTTTTCATAAGTTTAGTGGCCATTTGAATGTCTTCTTTGGTGAAATGTCTATTCAAGTCCTTTGCTCATATTATGATTGGGTTATTTGTCTTTTTGTTGTTAAGTTGTCAAAGTTTTATATATATCCTGGTTATTAGATTCTTGTCAGATATATGGCTTCCGAAGATATTCTGCCAGTTGGTAGCTTGTCTTTTCACTTTTTTGGTAAAATCTTTTATGAATAAAGGTTTTTAATTTTTTATGAGGTCTCATTTATTTTTTATTTTGTTTTTTGCTGTTTATGCTTTTGTTATTATATTTTAGATAATCCATTTTTGACAGCTAGATCTGACATTGTTGCCCCTGTTTGTTCTTCTAAGAATTTTATGGTTTTAATTTGCACATTTTGGTCCTTAATCCATTTTGAATTTGTTTTTGTGTATAGTGTGAGGCATGGATCCTGTTTCATTTTTCTGTATGTGGCAATCCAATTTTCCTAGCACTGTTTATTGGAGAGTCTCTTCTTTCTCCATCAAGTGGACTTAGCACGCTTGTCAAAAATCAGTTGACCATAGATGTGTGGGGTTATTTCTGGACTCTCAATCCTATTCCATTGGTCTATGTATCTATTGTTATACCAGTATCAGGCTGTTTTGATTACTGTAGCTGTATAGTATGTTTTAAAATCAGGAGGTGTGAGTCCTCCTGCTTTGTTCTTCTCCTTCAATACTGTTTTAGCTATTGGGGGTCTCTTGCCATTCCATATAAAGTTGAGGATTTGTTTTTCTATTTCTGTAAAGAAGACTTGGAATTTTGATCGGGATTGCATTGAATCTATAGATTGCTTTGGGTAGTATTGACATCTTAACAATATTAAGTCTTCCAATCCACGAACATGGAACATCTTTCAGTTTATTTAAGTCTTCTTTAATCTTTTTCAGCAGTGTTTTTTTTTTTTGTGTGTGTGTGTTTATTGTTGTAGTTTAAGTGAAAGTTTACATTTCAAGTTAGTCTCTTATACAAAAATTTGTTATTATGTGACCGTAATTCCTCTCCCTGTACTGTGACAGCACCCTGATTTCCACCCCTGATTTTCCAAGTCCATTCAATCAGATCCTGACCCTCTCTGCCTTCTTATCTCACCTCCTGACAGAAGCTGCCCATTTAGTCTCATGTATCTACTTGAGCTAAGAAGCACACTCTTCACGAGTATCATTTT
>NW_004444058.1:2167445-2168411 GCF_000243295.1 Trichechus manatus latirostris | reverse complement strand
GAATAGAAGTGGTGAGAGTGGAAACCCTGGTTTTGTTCCCGATTTCAAGGGGAAAGTTCTCAGTCTTTCTCCACTAAGTATAATGTTGGCTGTTGCCTTTTCATATATGCCCCGAATCATATTGAGGGATTTCCCTTCTATTCCAATCTTCTTTAGGGTTTTCAACCACAGAGGGTTTTGGATTTTATCAAATGCTTTTTCTGCAGCATAAAAATGAGCGTGCGATTCTTTTCCTTTGTTCTGTTGATGTGGTGTATTACATTGATTTCCAATTTTTTTTGAAAAGACAAAAACCACATGATTATCTCAATAGATGCAGAAAAAGCATTTGACAAAATTCAACCTCTAATCCTAATAAAACTCTTAGCAAACTAGGAACAGAAAGAGACTTCTCCAACCTGATAATGAGTATATATGAAAAATCCACATCTAACATTATACTAAGTCCCTGGGTGTCCCAAGTAGTTTGCACTTGACTACTAACTGAAAGATTGGTGGTTCTAATCCACCCAGCAGCACCACAGAAGAAAGACCTGGAAATCTACTTCTGAAAGATTACAGCCATTAAAGACCTCATGGAGCGCAGTTCTGCTCTGAAACACATGAGGTTGCCATGCATTGGAATTGACTCATGGCAACGGGTTTGGGTTTTTTTTAAACATCATACTTAATGGTGAAGTACTGAATGCTTTCCATCTAAGATCAGGAACAAACCAAGAATCTTTGGTCCCAACATTATACTGGAGGATCTATCCAGTGCAATTAGGCAAAAAAAAAAAAGAAAAAGAAAAAGAAAAGACAGAGGGAGGGAAGGCAGAGAAAGAAGGAAGGTGTAGGGGGTAAGAAAAAGAGAGAAAGAGAACATATCTAGATTGGATTGTGTTATGGATTGAATTATGTCCCCCCAAAAAATGTGTGTATCAGTTTGGCTGGGCCTTGATTCCTGGTATTGTGTGATTTTCCTAT
>NW_004444058.1:2165689-2166613 GCF_000243295.1 Trichechus manatus latirostris | reverse complement strand
GAAAATTACAAAACACTGGTGAGAGAAAGAAACGATCTAAATTAATAGAGAGGCATTTCCATTGGAAGCCTCAATACTGATAAGAAAGCCATTCTCCCCGGATAGATTCAATGTAATCTCTACCAAAATTCCAGCAGGCTTTTTCTGGGGGGGAGGGAAGAGGGGGAAGAAATTGACAAGCTGATTTTAAAATTTATATGGAAATACAAAAGTCCCCGAATAGTCAGAACAATTTTGAAAAAGAAGAATAAAATTGGAAGACTGCCCAATTTCAAAAGTTACTATAATCAAGACAGTGGTGGTACTGGCCTAAGGATAGACATGTAGATCAATGGAATGGAATGAAGGGTCCAGACATAAACGCTTACTTTTATGGTCAACTGATTTTTGACAAAGGTGCCAAGGCAATTCAACAAGGAAAGGACAGTCTTCAACAAATGGTGCTGGGACAACTGGAAATCCACATACCAAAAGAGATGATTTTAGACTTTTATCTTATCCACAAAAATTAACTCCAAATGGATCACATATCTAAATGTAAGAGTGAAGAATAAAAAATTTTTAGAAAAACAGAAGAAAATCTTTGTGACGTTTGGTTTGGCAGAGGATTCTTGGAAACAGTGCCAAATGCATGATCCACAAAAGGAAAAAAAAAAGATAAACTGGACTTCATAAAAATTTAGAACTTTTGCACTTCAAAGGGAGAAAATATTTGCAAAGATATATCTGATAAAGGACTTGTATCCAGAATATGTAGAGAAGTTGTATAACTCAAAATAAGAAGACGAACAACCCAATTAAAATATCTGAATAGACATTGCCCCAAGAAAAAAAATGAATGGCTAATAAAAATATCCACTGCCATTGAGTCAATTCCGACTCATAGCCATCCTATAAGAAAGCACATGAATGGTTAATTAGCAC
>NW_004444058.1:2163818-2164937 GCF_000243295.1 Trichechus manatus latirostris | reverse complement strand
ACTAAATAGATTTGATGTATGCTGCACATCATGGTTTCCTAATCAGAGCTTGAACTAAGGTGAATTCATGTATATTAAGGATCATGAGCATGACTTATTAGCAGGGTGATCTGCCCCAGCAATGGCACATGTCGGGGCGCCAGGCCAGCTGCACGCCCAGGGCTCTGCAGCCTGCTGCTTGGACTGGAACTTTCCTCTCTCGACTGTGTACCAATCTCCCAGGCACTCCCTGCTCCCTGATGGGAAGGGTTTAGGGAGTCATCTAGTCCATCCCTCTGCATCGAGGCAGGGCTTGTTTAATGACCTAAAAAACAGCCCAGACAGATGGAAATCTGTTTTTCTTTGATTACCGCCAAAGGGGCAATGAGAAGCCCTCCCTTGCTAGGCAGAGCCGCTGGCCACTCACACCCACACGGCCTCCGTCTGCACAGTTACTCTACAGTGTCCTATCTGTCTTCTGCATTCTGCAAGATGAACATTGATAACTGTGGGTGGGTGAAAGCATGTGAGCACACACACAGGCACATGTACACACAGCATGTGCACGCACACACACACACGCACATGCATGCACATGGACACACAAACACACACACGGTACACACATGCACACACACGCACTAGTACACACACGCATATGCATATGCACACAACTGCCCCTGTCAGTGAGAGCACTCGAGTGCCCTTCTGAGGAGCCTCCAACAACAGGAGCTTATGAACAAGGTCACCACAAGGTCACCATGGTGAGTCTGGAATGCCAGAAGCCACATGTGACATCACGTCTGCGTTTTTGCTACCTATGAGCCAGACACACGCTTATCTCACAAGGTCGGAAGGCAGCCTGGAGACACTTACTCTTGGCCACCTTGCCATCTTCCTGCTGCAGCTGGACTTCCAGCCTGATGGCGGCTCCTTGGACCACATCCATCACCTCTGGGCCCAAAATTACGATCCTCGTGGCCTGTGCTGAAGGACAGCAGAGTCAGCATTACTGGGTGGCTGGGACTCTGCCCCGGGGTGCTGGGAGGGGAGGAGCCCAGGCACTGATGGGCACCCCTGTACTGGCCTCACCTCCCCCACACATCAAGGTGACTCCCTGGGGGCCTCTCCCCTCCAGGG
>NW_004444058.1:2146371-2160644 GCF_000243295.1 Trichechus manatus latirostris | reverse complement strand
GACGAGGCCTCCTTTGCAATAAGTCTTGCTCTCTGAAATAATATGTGCAACAGAGGGTGGCAGAATAATTTGAAATAGCAGGAAAATTATTTTCACGGGAAATTCTAAGACTGTAAGGGCATTTTATTTGATGATGAATAACTCCTGTTAGAAGAAGAATTAGCCAACGGCGCGTTTTGGATCTATTCATTCCTGCCCAGAAGGCTTGGACCTCCTCCCCATCCTCCTGGGGTGCCCTCCTGTGCGGGGCCCCGAGGCCCTTTGCTAAGTAGTCAGTGCCCCTCTGAGGTCTCCCCACTGGACATGCTTGGCTGGTGTTTGTGCTAAAATGCTGCTCCCAAGCTGAGGGGCCCCAGGCCCAAGAGGAAGCCCACCATGGAGGGTGCTGGTGGTTTGGCATGTGGGTGCCCCAGAATAGCCACGCCGACTCGGGGAACGAATGCAGGGCATAAAAAAAGCAGGGCAGAGGCCGGAGCGCTCTGGGAGGAGCAACTGAGCCCAGGGCGTGTCCACTCAGCCACCTAAGGGGAAATGGACAGTGACATGGGCAGTGTCCCAGAGCTCTCCCAGGACAGTGGCTACCTCAACTTCAGGAGGGGCTAGGCTGCCAGATGGCGGCCAGGTAGGCAGGAGGCAGGGCTGTCCCCCAGCGGGCACAAGCACTTCCTCTGGACAGGGTCCTTCCTCCCGAGAAGCCCAAGCCTCTGTGTCCTCCCTCGGGGCCTGGCTGTCTTAGCACCGAGCTCCAGAGATACAGATTTGGACCTCCCCTCAGCCACACACTGGGCGTTCCCAAGGGCTCAGGGCCAAGTGCTGGATGCTGCTGCTCAGTCCAGCCCGACAGGCTGTCACCCCAGGCCCTCTGGAGGGCGAGGTCCCGCCCAGGAGAGTCCCTGGCCATCTCTCTAAGTGCTCTTTAGTTTATCAGTGCCCCTGAAATGCGGCTCACATCTTCAGGGTTGACCAGACCACAGTGGAGGCCAGATCAAGGCTACATCATGGCTGCAGGGTGGCGGTCCAGAGGGCCTGTGCTGCAGACCTTCACCGGGAGGAGCAGGGACGTGCTGGTCAGCTTTGGGGATCACCCCGGGGGGCGCATGGTTGGCATCTGTGGTGTGGGGAATCGGGGAATGATCTGTGGGTGCTGAGGACCTGCCACCGGGGCAAGGACTTACTTGTGTGAGTGTGAGCACACACATGTGCAAGTGTGAGCGTGAATGGATGTGTAGGCATGAGTACGTGGGCGTATGTGCATGTGTGTGCATGTCAGTACGTGTGTGTGCGTGCATTTGTGCATTGGAAGCATCAGTGTTAAGCATGTGTGTGTGCATGTGAGCATGCATTTGCACACAGACATGGCCTGGCCCAGGGCTCTCAGCTGGGTGGGAGCAATTGACTGATGGCAGATAGGGAATGGTCGGGACCATTAAGAGAAAATCGTGCGTACAGGCCCGGGTGGCTGACTTGGAGAAGCTGTGGGAAGTGTCTTCCTTCCCTGACGCCGCCTTCCCACCTTTCCCTGGTCTCACATGGGCTGTGTCTCTGCCTCTAGGTGCCCCACGCACGCCTGCACACACGAGTGCATCTCAACTGGGACTCCCTCCTGCACACAGGATCATGACTGCTCGGCCTCGTTTTGAGTCCCCAAATCAGTGCATCACAGAGACACGCCATTAGCACGAGGCCGAGCTGCTCTTCCTACAGAAGGGTCCCCCAGAGAACTGGCCACATCAGGACCCCGTCCTGTTGTTCACAGGAAGGTCATCTCCTTTCCCAGGCCAGCTCGGGGATGGAGTGGAGGCCGACAGGAGACCCCCACCTTCCTATGATTTTGTCGGAGACCTTTATCACAAGCCCACTTGTGTAGGGTGTTTTTACCCTTTGGAAGAGTCGAAGATGAGTGAGATGGGGCCTGCCTCCAGGAAGCTCATGTTCTCCCAGAAGAGACCAGACGGAAGTGATGGAACCAAGGATGGAGCCGGCGGAAGCCTGCAGGGGGGTGCTGATGCAATACCAGGGCTTTGGTCCGGTTTGGAGGGACCGTGTGGAGTCACGTGATGGGGCTGGCATAGGCAGCCTTTGTCTGTCATGGGTGTGCTCTGCAGGGGGACCAGACTCACACACTCACACAGACTCATGGGGGCATGATGGTGGCAGAAAACTTGGGTCCGTCAACAGGTAAGAAGCTGGCAGGGGACAGGCATCACAGGTCACTGTTGACATGGACCCCCCAGCGCCACACATGGCTCTGCATTTGATTCAACAGCAGGGAGGACAATTGGGGCTCCAGCACAGCTGCCGTTCACACCATAATCCCCAACATTAACTGTGTTCTTCATGATGGGTGACGTGCCATCCACGTCCAGAACACGGCTCCGCTAGCCTCAGGTAAGCTGATGCTCACGGCTTCAATGCTGAGCTTCCTCGGCCCAGACACATTCAAGTGAGCCAGGCTGCTGACCCAGCGGCAAGGAATCCTTTCTAATTAGTGTGACGCCACGTGAGGATCCGGCTACAAGCCCAGGAACACCAAGGATGGCTGGTAGACACCAGAAACGAGGAGAGAGGCCCACAGAAGGAATCGACATGGGCGAGACCCCAGTTTGGACTTCTAGACTCCGTAACTCTGAGACAATAAATTCCGGTTCTGTAAAGCTGCCCATGTGCGGTGTTTGTGTTCCGGCAGCACTAGGAGACTGAGACACAGGGTGACCCAGGACTGAGGGTGACGCTCTGTGATGGGGTGGTGCAGGGAGGCGGGATGGCATGCTCATTCACACAAACCGCAACCTCTGCTCCTGGGAGCCTGGATGTCCTGGGGGGCCACCTCTGCTGCAGAGGGACCCCCGGGCAGTACCTCGAGAGCTCCACCAGTGTTCATGACCAGCAGTCTCGGGCAATCTACTGCTGTTCTCCTCTCAGCCACAGCCGAGCACACAGTCCATGGGGCGACATGTGGATGCTGCCACTGCCCTCCTCTTTTCAGGGCTCCTCACGGCCCCTGTTCTGATGCACGGGGTAGTCGGCAGGGGGCAGGGCAGCCCCAACGCTGGTGGTACTCAGGGCACCGCACCGGCGACCCCGTTGCGATGGGTTTGAATAAATTGTAAGAAACATGTGCTTGCTTGCTTTTGACTTTTCAGGAAGCAATTTCCAGCTAATTGGTGCTGTTTTTCTTTCTGAGGGAAAAGTTATTCTGCTTTCATCGGTGTTGACACAGGAGCAGCACTGCCTCCTATTTATTTGAGTTCCTAGGTGCTCTGTGGACACCTTGGCACCATTGTCCACTGCCCTCCCAGTGCCCCCCCACACCAGGAGCACCCGAGCACACCAGGGAAGGGGCAGTATGGGAATTCAGAGCCCCAGTTTTCCAGTCTTTGCTTCAGGTGGTATTTATAGTTTGGGGGAGGTAGTGCTCCCCAACCATCGCCCACCTAGGACCCCAAGCAGGTGAGTCCTTGAGCTAAGTCATGGTTTCCTGGACCAGGTTGGGGGTGCTTGGGGCCATCATCCCAGCCCCGTGGGGCCATGTCACACTTGAGGGAGCACCGAGAAGCTGCTGCCTGGGCCTGCACCCGTCACGAGGCCCATGGGTCTCCAGCTGCAGCGGCCTTACGGGCACTGGCAGTTCCGTACTTCCAGATCCACAGCATTTGACCTCCTCGATTCTCAATTCAAGGCCTCCTCAATCATAAGGTCTTGGATTTTTTGGTGGAAACTATGGAGAGAGAGGCTGGTACTAACACTAACCCTTCATGGGCTCAATCCTGACATTTGTAGACATCTGAATCCCGAACAGACTACCAAGCCTGATGCTAGGCAACCATTTCTACGGTCCCCGATGGCTTCAGTAGGGTGGGGAGGGTCAACGCAAGGCCATATCCCCCTGCCTGATGCTTCTTGATATTCTCCCCTGTGGACTGCCCCCCTGCCTAGACATGTCCTTTGGCCAGAAGGCAGTAGCATGAAGGCCCCGTGCCCCTCCGGGCTGCCGTTCCTGCAGACACACAGGTAGGAGGGAGCCAGTGGAGCACCAGCAGGTGAGGAAGCCCAGAAGGCGGTCACCAGCTCCACGAGGCGAGCAGGTGCCCCAGACAGTGGGCCATCTGCGGGAAAGCCAACACTTGAGACACAGCCAACACACGCAAAGCAGCCACCCTGGCGCCACCCGGGAGCCGGAGCTGCTGGGGGGCCACACTGCAGCTGACACAGGTCGGGACCTCTGTGTGCAAACAAGCACTTCACACATCAAACAACAGCCGGCTCAGTTCATTCCTCCAGCCCTTTCTCAAGCCTCCCGGTTGTGCCAGGTGTTTGCTCCAGATTCCAGTTGGGGCACTCGGAGGAACACTCCTGAGCTGTGATTTCTGTCATCTGGGAGCACACTGTGGCTAGGCCTGCATGATCCAACATGGAAAGTGCGCACGCCATCCCCACATCCCACAAGTTGGAGGCAGCACAGGAGATTCCACAAAATTCAAACCAGGAGCATTTGGGATAAAACCAGAACAGAAATCATCAGAGGGAGCAGACACCCTCAGGGCCCCACAGTGAGCTGATCCCAGCGACTGTCAATGAACAGAAGGGGAGGTGTCCCTGGGTGGTGCTAATGGTTAAGCGCTTGGCTGCTAACCAAAAGGTTGGTGGTCCGAGTCCACCCGGAGGTGCCTTGGAAGAAAGACCTGGTAATCTACTTCCAAAAAATCAGCCATTGAAAACTCTGAGCACAGTTCTGGTCTGACACATATGGGGTCACCAGGAGTCAGAGTCGGCTGGATGGCAAGCGGGTGTTTTTGATAGAAGGGGAGATATTTTTGGTTTGGGGATACATTGTTCTCATATTTCGACAGAACAAGTTGTAACACATTTATTTTTAAGAATAAATTGTTTCTAGAACTAAAGTTTTAAAAGTCTCAAACCTAAACAAAAAGGCACAGACAGAAAAACACCTATGGAAACCAGTAAACCAGTTGCTGTTGAGTTGACTCCACCTCATGGTGACCCCACATATGTCAGAGTAGAACTGTGCTCCACAGGGTTTCCAGTGGCTAATTTTGTGGAAGGACATCACCAGGCCTTTCTTCCAAGGTGCCTCTGGGTGGACTCAAACCTCTAAACTTTTGGTTAGTAGCTGAGCGCGTTCACCATGTGCACCACCCAGGGTCTCCACCTATGGAAAGAGTCACTATCTTCTAGTCTTTTCAGAAAATAAAATTATCTCTAAAATAAATAGAGAAGTTAATGCTGATGGGGCCGCGGGGGCCTGGAGCCCCGGGCAGCTTTCTGGAGGCAACTGGACCTTGTCACAGGGCCCTGGATCTGATGGTGGCCTGTGGTCTCCCTTGGGGGCATATATTCCAAGGGGAGAAAGTAAAAGGTGGAAGAACCTCCCGAATTACCTGGACAGAGATAGCCACACCCTCTGACAGTGGAACGTGTCAGCCGTCACGTGCTGCCAGCAGAGTGAAACCACAAAATACGAAAGACGGAGCTTGCAGAAATGCTGGAGGAGAAATCGCCAAGCAAAAGTAAGTGTCTTGGTGAAGGTTGCCATCACAAAGGCAGGAAGAGGCGCAGAGCACCGGGCGGTTGAGGTTGACAGGGTATTGTCAAGAGGCTAAACACTGGACTACTGAAAATACAAGGAGTAACTGTACCCCACATGAGGCGCATTTCAAGGATGCGTAGTCCGGCCTGTCGGCTGCCATCACCTCTTCCGCTTACCCCTCTGCCCGCGATTCCTCGTGCCCGACGCTGGAATAACGGAGCAGAGGAGGGCTGCCAGCCTGAATCTGCACAGCAAGCTCGTGAGAAAGTGCCACGCCGCGCTGTGAGACCCTCTGCTTCTCCTAATTAATTAGGGGCCAAGTGACAGACGGGGTAATTATTTTTTCTCCCACGAGCAGTTGTGCTAAGAGCCTCTTGCTGCTTCTGAAGTGGGTCTGGCAGCCATGAGTGCGGGCTGAGCCTGGGGGCCCGGGATGCAGTTCCACCCTGAGGTGGCTCCGGGGGCCTAACTCTGTCCAACACCCCGGGCAACACCCTTGGCGACTGGATCCATAAGGAGACAGCTTTGTGGACCGGAAAACAGCTGTGCCTGCAGCTCCTCTCAGCTCAGGCCAGGCCTGAGGAAAGACATGCTTCACTTCAGCCACACCAAAGCTTCAAAGATGGCAGGAGGGGGTGCGGCGAGCTCAGTAACGGGTCCCAGCTCTGTATTGAGAGCAGCGACTCTTATCCCCAGCCTGTGCCCAGACGCGGGCCTTCTTGTCTCCCCGAGTTGGGACTGCACTGGGGGCACCTGGGTCACTCTCCACCCTGGCCTGTGGTTGCAGCATGTTCTCTGACAGGGCACATTCAGTGCTGACGAAGGCCGGGGGCAGGCATCGTGGGAACACACCTTGGGGGGGCAGACCTCATGGGGACAGACCTTATGGGGAGACAGATATCGTGGGGACAGGCTTTGAAGAGACAGGCCTTGTGGGACATGCCGCAGGGGGACATGCCTCAAGGGGCCAGGTCTCTCAAGGACAGGCTTCGAGGGGCAGTTCACAGGACTCTACGCAGATGCTACACTGCCCGTCCGCTGTCAGCCGCAGGAGCAAATGCGTAAGAGCTCAGGGCCTGTGCAGGGACAAGGCTGCAGGAATGGTGCAGGAGGGCCTGACCAGCCCGAGCTGGGCCCTCAGGATCTCAGAAGCTGGAGGGCAACTGAGCGACATGAGATGTAGGTTAAGCTAAGCGTTGGAGGAGTCTCTCCCATAAATTTGCTGCATAACAGTATGACACACAGGCTTTAGCACAGGGAGAAAAGTCTGAGGCCGAATGGAGCCCTGAGGCTGTGAAGCCTCCTGGTGTGGGGGCAAGTTCAAGTGCCTGCTGCCCCCACGAGGCTCTGCTGCTCCTGAGGTTCCCAGACTGTGCACCGAGAGCTGGACACCATGTCCACCTGTGACTGAGAGACACAAATGTCAGGGTGCCCAGTGTCCCCGCTCTGATGTTTGCGCCCACGACTGGCAAGGAGGCACCCCCAGGTCAGCCCTTTCGCCCACTACCCGGGCCCTGGGAGCTACAGGCCAAGAGTGCATCCTATCTCAAATCTTGCCCCAAAGCGTCTTTTTGAAACTGAGCATCCCAAACCGAGGAGCCTGGCCAGGCACCGGCACCTTGGTGGCTGAGCAGGGCTGGGCTGCCCCCTGGTGGCATATGGCTGGGGCGGCGGCTCAGAGACCCCTGAAGCCACCCCACCCACAGGCAGCAGCTCCCAGGACAGTGGGGATTGAGCCACTTTCATAAAGCCCTGGGGTGGACAGCAGCGACGCCAAGCCTGTCCCCTCTCAGCTGTGCAGCGATTTGCAGGCGCCAGAGGGGAGGCACAGAAGGGTCCCATCAGTGGCCCAGACCATGGATGTCAAGTCGCCTCCATAGCCCTGCGGTGACCCTGGAGGCAGCCAGAGGTCCATGGAGAAGACAGGCTCCCCCCAGGGAATGGAGAGGGAGTGGCAAAGCCTTTCGTCATACTCTGGGTGGGAGCAGCACACACAGTGAGGAACGTGAAACTTCTCCCCCAGCCCCCAGGGCAAGGGGATAGGCCCTGGCAGGCAGGGCACTACCTCTGTCCCCAGGCGGCACTCTGGTCACTCTGTCCCTCCTCCACATCCTCACGAATGTAAGGGTTCAGTGTGCAGACTTGGACTGCAGGCATCCAAGCCAGATCCAAGCCACTTCCGGGTTTGAAAAACTTCTCTGAGCCTCAGTTTCCACATCTGTAAAATGGGGAAACGGCACCCTCTTCATTGGGTCGTGGGGACTGAGTGAATTAATACATGCTGAGTGCTTTGAACAGTCCCTGGCAAAAAGGACCTGAAACCAAACACCCAGCGCCGTTCATTATAAACGTGGCTTCATGTGCATCCTAGGGCTGCAGGGTGCCGTGATGGATGTTTGTGGGGGCCATGGCTCCACATGGAGGGGAGGGTGGGAGAAGGAAGAAGGAAGGTCTGCCCACGGCTCCCTATGGAGCTCTCTCCCACTGCAGCTCTGCCCCGGAGGTCTGAGAATTAAGGCGATGATTTGTGGCTGCCCAGGACATGCCCTAAAGGCTGAGCCTAAAGGACTGATGAATATTTGCCCCGGGGGAGGAGAGGCTGAGCTTTGGCAGGGCCACAGTGGCATTTGTATCCAGTACAAACCACCAGCAGCACAAGCCCAGGCCAGCTGGGGCGGCAGCCACATTGACACAAAGCTCCTAGTTGACTGATTCAAAGAGGGCTTTGCCGTCCCAGGAGAGGGCCCTGGGCGACGGTTTTCCACAAACAGAACTTTTGTTCCACAAGCAGGGAGGTGGCTGTCCTGGGCTTTCTGAGCTCAGGTCCTACATTCTTGCCACTTGTGTAGCGCTGCCATGGGCAGTCTCACGAGGCCAGACAAGACTCCAGACGCCACCTGCTCCCACCCCCAGCCTGCTCCATCCTAACAAAGGCCTGGGCCAGTTATCAACTCACTGCCTCTCTGCTCCAAGGCCACCTTCTCTGCCTGGCTCTGTGATGCTGAGTTGGACCCTGCAAACATTTCTCCTTTGTCAGATGTGCAATGCCTAAGTTTTGTCAAGAGGGGGCGCTAGAAGGACCCTGAGGTAGGAACGGACTTCTTTTCCAGATTCCAGTGTGTCTACTTTTAACTCCTGGGGTGTGGCTACCAGCGGGGAACCCAGCATGCCACTCTCCAGCAGGTTTCTCCTGGACCTCAGGAGTGGTTTCCTTCACCTACTTCCCCTTGTTATCGAGGGGCAGCCACCTTGACCCCAAGGACATATCTGACTGGAAATGCTTCCCAAGCAGGTACGGGCGTCCCCAAAGGAACAGACCTTATTTCCATGAGGTAATACGGCGTTGCAGTCACAGGGCGGCTTCTGGAATCAGACAAGCTGGACACAAGTGCCAGTTGGGCCGGTTATTAGCCACGGGGGTGTAGGGAATTGATTTAACCTCTTTAAGCCTCAGTTTTCTCATCAGTAAAATGGGAGCAATCACAGTCCCTACCTCATGGGGCTGCTTAGAGGACCAGGTGAGATGATGGGTGAGGGCAGGCCTCAGAAGATCCTCCCTGCCCCCAAAGACTAGGGGTCCCTTCCTTGGAGGCAGCGAGGGTCCAGAGGGCACTCCCCGATACCTCATATGTGGAGCCGTCAGCACAGCAGAGCACCCCGTGTCCCTGACGCTGGTCCAGGACCCAGTTGCCTTCATATTGGTCACCATTTCTGGGGACAGAGACACAGTCTGTGCTCAGGCCGGGGGACACTCTGCCGGGGTCAGGGGGACGGGCCTGCACAGAGCAGCCAGGTGGCTGCGTGATTCAGACCGGTCTCTCCAACTGGCACTCAGCACGCACCCCCAGGGGCCAAGGCAAAAATAGGCCTGAGCAGATGGCCCGAGGAGACCAACTGTGCCCTGGGCTCGGCTGGGAGAGCAAGAGCATGACCTTGAGGCTCCTTGGTGGGAAGCTGACAGGCTGAGGTCCCAGCAGGAGGACGGGACCGCGCTGTCTGTTTGGACGCGGCTTCCTCTCACGCCCTCCTGCTGTACCGAGTGTGATGTGCTGGCAAAATTTGGTGAGGACGATGGAAATGAGAAAAGGTGAATCTGCACATTGCAACGGTAAGATTCACACAGGAGAAACTGCCTTAGGAATTCAAAAAGGCGGTTTCAAAGGGCCAACCCTGTGCCGGGAGGAGAAGGCCTGTGCCCGCCAGTGTGTCGCTGTGCTGTCACTTGAACTCGGAGCTGCTCCCCGCTTCCTGCCTTCCTTCCCGAGATATCTTATTTGGGGGAGGGGAGAAGTTGGTGGATGTCCTCCGCTAAACACACAAATGACCAATTCCAGTAAATAAGGGAGAAATCATAGAATAAGGACAAAAATGCAGAAAGTTTAACAGCCAGTATTCCGTGGGCCAACACGGTGGCTGCAATGGGCTGTGGGGGGTGGGTGAGCATAGATGTCCCTCACTTTCCTGACTCTGACTTACCTGAAGAGCATCTGCCCGTGCCCGTGCTTCTTGTGGTTGTGAAATGAGCCCTGGTACACCTGTCCGTCCTGGTCCACCAGGAGCCCGTGTCCTAGGGAAAGAACCGGAGGAGACCAACTTCCTGTTGTGTCCCTGCTAGGGGCAGACCTACCCCTCCCAGCACAAGGGGCTGGACTGAAGAGAAAGCTCAGCACCCCGCCCCCCCTCCAGGAGCCAGGCTGCCCTTTGCAGGTAGGGCTGCATGGGGGAGGCCCTGGGCACTGCCCACACTGCCCAGGATGGGGACTGGCAAGTTCGATTTGGAGAGTACTGGTAGCCCAGTGCCCAGAGCCAACCGTGACAACCCACAGCATCCGTGAAGGTGACCCCTGGCTCCAGCTCTCAGCAGTTCTTAGTGAGGCCAGGGGACTGGTGCTGGTGCTATAGTGTTTAAGCTGCTAACTGAAAGGTCAGCAGTCCGAACCCACCAGCCGCTCCACGCGAGAAAAGACCTGGCTATCAGCTCCCGTAGAGATTACAGCCTAGGAAACCTACAGGCAATTCTTCTCGGTCACACAGGGTCAGTTGAAGTCTGGAGACTTGTACACTCGGGACTGAAAATGCTCTGCACATGGCTGTGATAACACTGTTGTGCACGTAAGATGTGTCTGCATGTCTGCTTGTTGGTCTACAGGGTCACGGGAAACCCCCCTTGACGGCAAGTGAATGAGCCATTCACAGAACTCTGATCTCAAACGCCAGGGGAAGCGATTGAGAGCATGCCTTCCTAAAACTGCCTGGTATTTTCAGAGCTTGGATACTTTGGAATTGCAATGGTGTTTCTACTTCTAAACATAAGCCCAAACAGGGCGAATGAAAGGCAGCTACATCTATGCCACCTTGCTTGACTCGTCTGCTCACTCCTCCACTGCGGATGGTCTTTAAGAAGCACTGACCACTCTGGCCCTTCAGCCACCTGTGACTGGCCCCTGCTCTTTGCTGCCTGGCTGAGGCCTGGGTCGGGGACTGGGCAGAGGGTCTGCAGGAAGGGCTTCTTCCAGCGTGTGTGTGTGGGGGGGCGGGGGGGGGCTCCTCCCCTTATGGGAATCCGGCCCTCAGACTTGCTTTGACCCACAGGACAGGGAAGGATAAGTGCCTCCGTGGGACTCCCTCCTGAGCCAGGGCCTTGAAGGTCTGCAGCTCCTGCCCTTGCCCCCCGGGACCACCTGTCCCCAGCCAGGCTGCCACCTACAGCGTAGGAGGGACCCCAAATGAGGCCAGAGACCCGCCCAACTGGGCCTAGACACCTGCTGACCCACAGGACCATGAGCAGTAATGAAATGGTGTTTGTGTGAAGGCACTAAGCATGGGGTGGTTTGTTATGCAGCAGCAGCTAACAGATACAAGGACATGTGTCAGAGAGTACAGTGGGTTGGGCTGTCCAGGGTGTACATCTCACAGGGCCCAGCACACAGGGCTGAGGTGGGTAAAGTCCCAGGCCGAGAGGGGAGGGCAAGTACCTCAGCTCCCTGTGCCAGCCTCAACATGAGACAGACTGGAGCAGGGGCTCGCCCACCGAGTGACATCAGGTTCCTGAGCCCATCTCAGCTGAGCGGAGGCAGAACCTCGGGGAGGAGTGCTGGTACACACATCGCCCCCTCTTAGTGACTGAATTATGTCCCCTAAAATACGTGTTGAATTCCCAGCCCTGTTGATAGGATACTATTTGTAAACAGGGTTTTTTCTTGTTCTGTTAATGAGGTCAGACCAGAGTAGGGTGGGTCCTAAATTTAATCACTTCTGAGTTATAAAAAGAGCAGACTAGACACAGACACACATGGGGGGAGACAGTTGCCACGTGAGGACTGTCTATAAGCCAAGGAACCAAGGAATGCCTGGGGCTACCTACAAGGAAGGAATCAACATAACTGAGACCCTGATTTGGACTTTTAGCTTCCAGAACTATAAGAAAATAAGCCACCCACTTGTGGTATTTGTGTTACAGTAGTACTAAAACAAAAACGACAAAACCAGTCGCCATTGATTTTGACTCATGGTAACCCCATCTGTGTCAGAGCAGAACTGTGCTCATAGTGTTTTCAGTGGATGAGTCTTCAGAAGCAGGTCACCAGCCCTTTCTCCTGAGGTGCCTCTGGGTGGACTCGAACCTCAACCTTTCAGTTAGCAGCCGAGCACATTCACCATTTGCACTCCCTGGGGACTCCCCCAGGAATCTCAGCCCCCTAGTGCACAGGCGCCTGCCAGCACTCAGGGAGCATATAGGGGCTCCTGGCAGCAGACCTTCTCTGGCGCCGTGTGAGAATGCCCCTTCATAGCGTCCACTAGCTCCATACTGCATGACGCCATGCCCATGAGGCTCGCCCAGCACAAACTGTCCATAGTAGGTGTTCCCTGGGGGCAGAGAAGAGGGGGACAGCATTTGAGGTCACCATGCTTCCTGGATCCCGGAGGTGACAACAATGAGCCCGTCTCTCCCCTGATCAGTGTGGCTGCGGGACCGTTTCAAAACAGATGATGACATCTCCTTTTCTCATTATTTACTCTGGTCAGTGGTGGAAAACCTGATGTGGGCACTGCCCTCCCTCCTGGTGACTGCAGGAGGTGCCGGGCTCTGCTCCCCTGAAAGCAGGCAGGTGTAGATGTAGACCCCCGCCAGCTCGCTCCCAGCCTGGTCAGAGCCCGTGAGCTGGGCCTTCTCTCGGGTTCTTTAAACACCAGTGGAAAGCTAAGCCCGAGAGAAAAGTCCTCCATTGAGAATTTATGCCAAATACGTGGAAAGGACGCCCCTCCTTGGCCCACAAAGGTCTGCCGCTCCTGATGACAGCCCCTGCTATGCAGCCTGGATACCACCAGAGATGTTTTCTCATCTGCCTCCTCACCACCCCCATCACCCATGCAATTTTGCTAAAATATTTTTGAAGAAAAAAAAAGGAAACAACATAACTGTAAATTGTTACATTTTTATTCCAACAAAGTATGAGGGAAACCAAAGCTTCCCATCAGAGCTTGCTTCAACCCAGATCCCACAACACCCATGCTGGGCTGGGCACCTCGTGGCATCCCAGCCACCCCAGCTGAGACCAATCATGGCCACACCCACCCCGGGCTGGCATGCTGCTGCCATGCAATCTGCTGTGGAAACCAGAGGCTCCGTCCGCGTTTACCATAAAAACCCAAACCCGTTGCCGTCAAGTCGATTCCGACTTATAACGACTGTATAGGACAGAGTAGAACTGCCCCACAGAGTTTCCAAAGAGAGCCTGGTGGATTCGAACTGCTGACCTTTTGGTTAGCAGTCGTAGCATTTAATCACTACGCCATCAGGGTTTCCACGTCTACCAGAGAAACACCTTTTGTACCCTTTAGAAGTGAGCCGTCGACTCCTGTCAGCAACGATTTGTAAGCACTGAGCTGCCCACTCAGGTTCCCACGCTACCTGATGAGGCCCAGTGGCGGCGTCCTTCCCCTGTGATCTCTCCATTCACAAACTCGCCCTCGTAGTAACTCCCGTCTTTAAACAGCAGTTTCCCATGACCTAGTAAAAGACACCCTCGGTAAACTCATGTAGAGGTGGGAGGTGGCTGCTAGTAAGCCCACTCAAAGCTCTTGGAGCGAAGTGCTTGGCTTCAGTGCTCTCTGGTCTTGGTGCTCAGCTCTGTCACTTGTCATCGTCAGCACGTGCTCTCCACACGGTTGCTCCCTCGCTCCGCGTTTACCAAGAATGGTATTTTTAACCCCCACACCAAACACCACTGAGCGCCCTGCTCTGCTGGAAGAGCCGTAAAGGCCCCCAAGCCCCTCAGAGAGCACGTGCCAACCATCTCACCTCGGTCAGCCTGGGGGACAGGAAGAGGGAGGATCTGATGGAAACAGGGGACACGTTTTAAAAGAGGGACTTCGCAGCCACGAGCCCTTCCACCTGGCAGGGAGGAAATGATCACAGACTCCCATGTAACAGTGGGAAATATCTGTTTCGCAAAAACACTACAATAAAAGTTAAAAGGTTAAACACGTAGAATGTTTTTTATATTTGTCAACAGACACAGAAAGAGCTCCTGTGAGAAAAGACCAGCAGACCCATGGGCCGGGTGGGGGCAGGGAAGAGCCATGGTGGCCGACGCGTGTGAGAGGCTGCCCAGAGCACTCAGAGCACGTACCCCACAGGCTGCCGTTGCTCTTCTCTCTCCACTATCTTTCCGCTACTGCTTGGATTCTCTGTAAGAGTTGGGACCAGCTGCCGTCAAGTTGA
>NW_004444058.1:2141877-2144429 GCF_000243295.1 Trichechus manatus latirostris | reverse complement strand
GCAAGACTTTGTCTCACGTACTTTGGACATGTTATCAGGAGGGATCAGTCCCTGGAGAAGGACATCATGCTTGGTAAAGTAGAGGGTCAGTGAAAAAAAGGAAGACCCTCAATGAGATGGACTGACACAGTGGCTGCAACAATGGGCTCAAGCATAACAATTGTAAGGATGGCGCATGACTGGGCACTGTTTCATTCTGTTGTACATAGGGTTGCTATGAGCAGGTATCCTGAACTTGGACTTCTAACCTCCTGAACTGTGAGAAAATAAATTTCGATTTGTTAAAGCCATCTACTTGTGGTATTTCTGTTTTAGCAGCACTGAAAAACTAAGGCACCTTCTTGATACCACGCTCCAGGGATGCAGAGAACAGGCCCAGTGGGATGAGGTCAGAATGGAATGAGGTCATGGGGGAGGTGGTAGGTAGGGGAGGGGCTGGTGGGAAGGTTGGGGAGCCTTCCTGGAGAAGAGACATTTGAGCTGAGCCAGGAAGAGGAAGCAGTGGGGTTAGCCAGGTGGAGGTGGAGGAGGGAGTCCTGGAAGCAGAAGCAATAGCGGTGAGGGCACAGAGGGGGAAGGGCTGCCATAATGGGGGGATGGGAGTAGGGGATGGTACACCTGGCACCAGTAGTAAGAAACTGGGCAGGCCCTTGTTGGGTGCAAGTATGGATTTTGACGGTGACGGGAGGCTGCTGAAGGGTTCCAGCAGGGAACGGCAAGGTCGGGGTTTGGGTTTTAGACAACACTCTGGCAGGATTGGGTGGGGGTGTTGTGAGGAGTTGTTTCTCTGCCCTCTCATCCTGTCTCCCAGGTCTGTGAGCATCTTGAAAGCAGGGTGGAGTTTTCCATGGCCTTCCTCGGGGTCTAGAATGCAGCAGGTACCCAGAAAGTATCTGATGAGCAAGTGGACTACAGCTTTCTGTGATCGAAACTAAGCGTTTTCCCTGACCATCTTGATTTCGTGGGAGTTCATTGTGCTTTCAATAAAGGTGATCTGTTAAATGTGTAACTGAGTGTCACCTGATTGTCTACATTTGTAAGCCTTTGCATAAAAACTAAGTCACAAATTTTAAAAAATGATCCCTCAAACAAGGCGCCCTGATTTCTGGATCTTGCCCTCTTGGCGCCCTGCTGGGTGCTCTTGCTCCAGTCCCTCCTGTCTGCCAGAACCTGTCCTCAGAGTGTTCCTGGTAACTGAGACAGGAAGGCCTGTCTTTCAGGACCCAGGTACCCTCCTTGGTTCCAGGCCAACCCAGGCCCAGCCCCCTCTTCCTTTGCTGCCCCTTCTGAACCACTTGCTGCGTCCTACAATTCCATCCGTATCACTGTCGGCCCTACCTTGCCAGCGCCCCTGTTTTCAAGGCACAACTTAGGGAGGAGAGCATACATTAATGTCAGGTTCTAGCTGAAGATATTGACATGGACTCATTCCAGTCCTGTTTCTTTGATTTTATGAACAGTTCCTACCAATAGCTTTTGAAAAGCGCATCCTAGCATTCCTAGACAGCACCAGGTTGGTGCCTGTCCTAACGCATCTCAATCACGGACTTCGGTTCCTCATCGCAACAATCGCACGTTCGAGAGACCCAGATCTCTAAGGTCCCGGCTGGTTCTGATACTCCGTGTGCTGGGGAGGGTTAGTCCACCCATGCCTGGGAATAAGGATACACAGAGGCTGTCCCGAAGGCCGCGCGAGTCGAGTCCCTTCCAGGCCGAGGCCGAAGCAGGGCGGAAGGGCTGGAGGGAGGGGACCTGGGGGCGGGGCGGCTAGGGCTCTTTTCGGGAGAAGGAGGCCTGGGCGGGTGGGAGCCGGGGCTCAGAGGAGGCGCGCGTCGGGACTTGCCCCGCCCGGGAGTCAGGCTGCCCGGGTTCCGGCCGGGGCGCCGCCGCCGGCTCCTGGACTTAGATTTCCCAACCTGAAAAATAGAGAGTGGGGGGACAGAGATTGTCCGAGACCCTCCTCTCCTCTCGAATTCCCAGTGGGGGGCCGGGAGAGGCGCAGGGTAGTCCAGCCTCCCGTCGCCCGTGTGCCAGCTGGGCCCTGCGGTCATTACCTTCCCGCGGCGGCCGCCCCAAAGCGTCCTGGCGCGGCGAGCGGGTGCTTGGTCTCCCCGGGCCGGCGGCTGCCATCTTGCCGCTAGAGGTTTGCCTTAGCAACCAGCAAAGCCCTCTCCCATTGGCTCTATGGTCGCGATGGGTGTGACCGCAGGGGGCCTGTCTTTGGGCGAATAACAATCTCTGGACCGGCTTTTTCCCGGCCCGGAGCCGACGGAAGCAACTGCGCCTGTGCTGCTCGGCGCTTTTCCGGCGTGCTGTCCCTTCCGCCGAGCAGCCAGCCTCCAACGGCCTTGCAGTCCGCACAGGAAGCGGAAATTGTTGGAGCTCTAGGCCCCGCCTCGCGGCCATCTTGGAGGCCCGGAGGCGGCGCCGCGGCGGACGGAGCGGAAGTGCGGGCTGCAGCGTCCCGAGCCGAGCGAAGCGCGGCGCGCCGCCAGCTCTGTCCTCCTTCCCGCGGCCCTGACGGAAACCGTGGCTCGGCCGCGGCGGCGCTG
>NW_004444058.1:2136975-2141769 GCF_000243295.1 Trichechus manatus latirostris | reverse complement strand
CCGACGGGCTGCGTGGCGGCGGGTGACCGGCCGGGCCGGCGCCGCCTCCTCCTTCCGGGCTGTCAAGGCCGTGACCGGCTGTCGCGGGGAGGCCGAGGGCCCGGGAGGTTTGAGAGCACCGTTACCCCGCGCTGTCGGGCACCGGGGGGCGCTCGGCGCTGACCATGCCTTCTCCCAGCCCCCGCGTTGCTGCCGGCCGGGGGCGGCCCGGGGAGGGGGACAGCCGAGCCCCAGGGCGGGGCGGACGGCGTGGCCTGCCCGCGCTGGCAACTTTTTCCCTCCTACCCGCCGGGGGCATCTCAGGAAAGTTGTCTGGTACCCACCCCCAAATTCTGGGAGAATTGGCGATAGATCTGTTGCGGAGATTTCTTCTCCCCGCCTCATAACCTTGTTAATTATCAGGGTTTAGCTATAGAATTTCAGTAATAAAGCATCATGATGAAATTAACTGAACGGGCTGAAGGAGAATTAGTTAAATGGCTCCATATTACATTTTGATAGTATTCCAAACTAAGGTAATGAAATCATAAATCCTCCAGGCCGACTTTTTACCCGTCCATGGCCACGCAGACAGAGTAAACATTTGCTCTTGGGGAGGGCTGCCTTCACTTTCAGAAACCTTCAGTGAGCTCTTTTCCTTTTAACTTGAGGATGGAGATGGGCTGGAAGTTTTCCCGAAGTGATTTATTTTTAGTTGGGTTGAGTTTACACTTCATAGTAATATGCAATTTGGAGTATCCTTAATGAATGAATAATTGAGACAATCAGAGCTCGTGGGGCGCCAGGTATGGCCGTGCCTGAGCCCTTATCCCTTGGTGGGAGCGGCTGCAGTTCAGGTTACTGCCAGGAGGAGGAGGGAGGGGCCAAGGCTAGAATGTGGCCTGGGGAAGGAGCAGGTAAGGTCTGGATGGGTGTTCCAGGCCCAGGGGACAGCACCAGAGGTATGAAGGTGGACGACTCAGGAGGGGTGTCCTCAGCTGGTGGTTAGGGTAGTGGGAGAGGAATGGAAAGGCAGACCTTAGTGTTAGGTAGAAGAATTTGGATTTTATTCTATAGGATGATGCATACTATTTTAGGACTGGTTGAGAAATGGATGAAAGCAATGGACCCTAGAAAGCGTAGGTGCACAGTTTTACTAGCACTTCAGGCATGTTTAAAAAGCTTCCGCTTGGAATGGTTTTATCTTGCTTTTTACTTTTATTCCTGTGTGACAGCATAAAGCAGTTGAATTCAACAGATGGTAACTCATTGCTTGCCTGCTACATAGCAGCCACTTCTAGGCTGTAGGGCCCAGCAGTGAACCAAACAGACAAGGTTCCCCTCTTAAGGAGCTTGCATTCTAGTAGGAGGAAACAGAGAAATAAACTAGAAAAAAAAAGTCAGCATTGTTGCACTAAATAAACATAGGGTGACATGACGTAGGGACTGGGTGATCAGTCTGGAGGACCTCCCTGAAGAGGTGCCTTTAGACTGGGCAGATGGGAGAGAGGATCACAGCCAGAACAGCTGGTGAGGGCCAGCTCCAATCCCTGATCTGGAACAAGTGTGATGTATTTAAGAGCAGCCTCTCTGATCCGTAACGTGTTTGAAAAGCCGCTGGGAGACCGGCACACCCGCATGCCAGGTTCCCAGTGCCATTTCTGGTGCTGAGTGCTTAGCCTGGGTTAGCCTCATCAGTCCTCCAAAGAACTCTTTGAGGAAGACACTAAAGGCACTGGTGTCCCCATTGTTAAGTAGCTTGCACAGGTCATACTGCTAGAAAACGGCAGAGATGGGATCTCAGAGCAGCAGTTAGATTCCAACGCTCACGTTCTGAATCAAGCTGCACTGCCTCTGATGGTGTTGTGTCCTCACTGGAGGTGAGTTAATCAAGATGGACAGCTACGTTTTAATGTGCATGTTCAGTGTCGGATCATGCGTTTCTGGTGGGCTTTCCACACGTTCACTTGAAAGAATGAGAACAATTTTAAACACAGTCAGCTCTTCGAGGATATGCTTTGACGGGCTAGCCAGGTATTTTTGTCATAATATTACTGCCTCAATTCAAGGAGAAGCGTTTAATGGTCACTTTGGTCAGAAAACAGGTACTTGGAAGGAAGTAAAATACGAGAAAGCTTGTAAGGGAGAGAGAATGAATGTTACCAAGTGCTTCGGCTGGGCTGGCTTGGGCCTGAATGGGGCGGTGTTCTAGGTCACTGATTCTAACTTAGCGCTTTCTAAATAGGGACCTGTCCCCAGACGAATGTAAAAATACACCCCACCAAAAAAAGGGGATGGGTGGGGCGGGCGCAGTAAGTAGTTCCGCTCTTCAGTGAAGTTGCATCTTTAGTTTACAGCCTGAGTGAGAGCAAAGGGCGATTCTTTGTTTCCTCCTCCACAGGTCCTGGCACTTTGCTGTTCTGCATCAATCGGTCCCAGAAGTGGAGTGTCGAGGCCTCAGGCTTTTTAACGGGGACTCACTCAGTGATGTGCAGACGTGTCTGCTCAGAGGTCTTAGGTTGAAATTGCTGTTGGAAAGTTCATCCACTTGAGACCCAGGCTCGCATCACAGAGCTGGCTGATTTCATTCAAAAAGGATTTTTTGAGATTCTTGTCAGCGAGGGCTGTGAGTGGGGAGGTGCTGGACTGAGGCGTTCGAGTTCAAGTTCCATCCCCACTGTAAACAGGTGGATGGGCCAGGCAGCTTTTGAGCCTTGTGAGCCTCAGTTTTCTCATCTGTGAATGGGAACCATAAGACTGGCCCCAAGGTTGCTGTGGAATAGCATGCTTGGTCCTGAGTGGCCGGCGCTTAATCAGGCATCACTTTACAGATGAGGAAACTGAGGGCGGTGTGGTCAGAGGGTTTACTGGAGGTCTCAGCCGTCAGCACAGGGGAACTTCAAACCACAGTAGAAACTGGAGTCTCTCCTCTCTTACTAGCCTGCAGTCACAGCAGGTGGCCCTGGGGAGGTGCTCTTCTCCTGGAGGAGACTGTGCTGACAGACTGGGGGTGCAGGAGAGCTTTGCCCTGGCATCTTCATGAGCTTCAGAGGGTGCCAGTGCCTCATCCTTAAAGTAAGAGTGGCGAGACGAAGGCGCCGCGTCCTCAGCAGTGCCTTGCCTGAGAACCAGGAGTCCTATGAGTCCAGCTTACTTCGGACCCGGCAGCTGCAGCATGCCCAGTGTGGTTTTAGCCCCTCAGAAGTATGGCTGCTGGGCAGTGGCTCCAGCAGGTGCTCCGGCCATCTAGGCCCCATTCCTCCTTTGTGATACAGGATTAGTCGTGCCCGCCTTCCTTGGTTATTTGGAAATTAAGTGAGAGAATATGTGAGATGACCCTGGCACCTGGGTTCTCACAGGTTAATTCCTCACAGAATCACAACAGCATGTTGAAATAGTTAGGAACAGATAGGATTACCTGCATTTTACAGATAAGAAACTGGGGCACAGGTAAAGTGACTACCAAGAATCTATGTGATATTCTTCTGTTGAATAGTAAGGGTTAAATTAATGTACAGAACAGAGAACTTAGCCTTGAGGAAAAAATATTTTAAAATATTGCTATTTTTAATTGGAGTTCCTGGGTGGAGCAAACGGTTAATGTGCTAAGCTCCTAACCGAAAAGTCTGAGTCCACCCAGAGGCACCTCAGAAGAAAGGCCTGGTGATCTGCTTTCGAAAGCTCAGTCACTGAAAACCCTATGCAGCACAGTTCTACTCTGAACACATGGGTTGCCATGAGTTGGGGTTGACTCGACAGCAACTGGTTATTTTTAACTAACCTATACGTTCTTAAAGAAGTACTGAGTTTAGAAAACATTTGAAATTTGACAGATGTTGAGCTCTGAGTTCACTCTGCTCCAGGCCCTGAGGGCTGTGATAAAGGACAGTTTCCAGCTCCAGGGGCTCCCAGATGGAGAATAGTTAGCGTGCAAACAGGGACATGCAGTATGGGGGACAGGCTCTCACAAACCAGCAGAGCCCAGAGGGGTGAGCACCCACCAAAGACGAAGGGGGCTGGGGAGGGAGGGATACAGTTGGGAGGTGGGGCGGGCATTGTAGACAGGCCAGAATTTACAGACGAGTTGGGGGCAGGAGCCTGGTGCTTCGGGCCCACAAAGTGCTCAACAGGACAGACGTGGGGATTGAAGCTGAGGGCAGAGTTCAGGTCGGGAAGTCTGGGCGCCACGTCTGGGAGTTTGGACCTTACCTGTGAAGACAGCAGGGTGTGGAAGGGTTTTGCGCAGAGTAGCGGCACGGTTGGAAGGTCACCCAGACACCTGTGTGGAGGCTGTGCTGGGAAAAGGCACCACGGGCTGGGCATGTGGCAGGATGTCCCCACATGCGGGGAGCTGCAGTTGACCTGGTTGTATGAATTGAGACTACATCTGTGACCATTTGCAGGTTCTTAGCTTGGGTATGGATGGGGAATGGCTCAGTCCCTGGGCTAGAGGTGTTGGCCCTGAGAGTAGAAGATGCCTCCTGTCCTAATGGGCTGAGTCAGAGTGCAGCCTGGATAGCAGCCCAGCACAGGGCTTAGAGGAGACGGGTGGCTGAGGGTGCACTGGCAGAGAGGAGAGATCAGAGGGGTGTGAAATCTGAATGGAGCATGAGGTCCAAGGAAGGGCAGGGCCCGAGCGAGGACTGGCCAACTAAGGTGCAGACAGAAATGTGTCCAAAGGACTCGATCCTCAAGAGGTCATTGTTATGACTGTGGCAAGAGCAGTTCTAGGACAAGAGGGGTGGGAGCCTGTGTGTTGCTGAGGTGACAGGGATGATGGTCCTTGAGAGCGACAGCTGGCCCAGCCCTGCTTGC
>NW_004444058.1:2131277-2136871 GCF_000243295.1 Trichechus manatus latirostris | reverse complement strand
ACCCACCCACCCACACACACCCACACACACACACACACACACACACACACACACACACAGGACAGAGAGGAATGGTATAGATGAGCTGGTTCTCACAACTGACGGTAAACAGAAACTGCTTGGTAGTACTGGTGAAAATGGCATAGTTTCCAAATTCTAGGATGCTTTTTATTTAATTTAAAAGTACTTTGTGTTTTCCTCACAGTTACAGAATGTCCGAAGGGGACAGTGCTGGCGATTCAGTCCATGGGAAGCCTTCTGTGGTATACAGGTTTTTCACAAGACTTGGACAGGTGGGTGTATTTATAGGTGATTAGTGTAAACAGTCTCTGTTTAGAAAAGAAACTCTTTTTACCGTTGACTGCTGAGACATTTTGCTGAATGATACAAGTCTGCTAATGTTCCCAGTAGAGAAATTAAGCAACGTCTTGACTTAACCTTATACGTAAACTTTCAGGAGAAGCCTCTCCTTGCCGTGAACTTGCACTCTTGGGTTTGCTGTAGAGGCCAGGTAGGAAAGCGTTCAGGCTTTGGGAGGCCACATACAGTCTCTGCCACATGGTCTTTGTGTTTTCCACAACCTTTAAGAATGTGAAGACCACTCCTAGCTCCTGGGTAGTGCAGACCGAGGCAGTGGTGGCCCCTGTCGCCCACTCGGGTTTGCTCACACCCTCCTGGCCCACACTGTGTAAGCACTCCTCTGGCACCGCTCACTGTGTGTTAAGGAGTCTGTTGTTTGCAGGCACATTTGTGTGTCCGTGCAGTGGCTGCATCCCAGGTGGGTGCGTCCCATCGCTGCCTCAGGGCTGATGCAGTCGGGAGCCCAGGCGCCGATACCTCGGGCCTCTGGGTGCTGCTGGGTGCGTGCCGGTTCTCTCTATCCTGTTTTCCACAAATACCACCCACTTCTGGAAGGCACAGAGACATGTATCCATCGTCTTTGTCACTTACAGATGAGGGGCCCACCTCGAGGGGCGGCAACTGTCCCTGTTCCACTGTTGGTCTGAATTTCTCCCAGAGGGAGAGTCTAACTCAGCCAGCAGCATCATGCGCTGATGTTTGGGCTCAGAACTAAAAACATACCAATTTTTAATTAAAATAGCATTTGGAAAATTATTGATAATTATCGAAGCTGAAGCAGGCTATGAGCAGAGGCAGAGACAGTGCCCAGTGCTGTGGGCGAGGCAGAGGGTGCGGTGGGAGGAGGGACTGTGTCTCTGTGTAAAGCACCCTGTCGTTCTTCCCCATAGTGATCCTTTGAGGCAAAGGCTGTGGGGTCATCTCCGATGATTGACTGTTTCATAGTCTTATTTTTTGTTAAGAGATGGATCTGCCTTAGTAATTACTGCAAATACATTTTGGATTAATTGCAGTAACTACTTTGTACTGATGGATGGTTGGATGGATGGGCGGACGGATACACATGCGTGCACGTATGGGTATGTGTATATTTGATCAGATCTCTTGCTATTTTAAAAGAGAAAGCAAACCGATAAAATGGTTTCTTGCACAGTGTGGTATGTAGCAGAAAGTATACTTTCTGGCAAGGTGCAGTGCGTACAGTTATAGTGTCTGTAACCGATGTAAACTTGTGTCTCTAGATCTACCAGTCCTGGCTGGACAAGTCCACCCCTTACACCGCAGTGCGATGGGTTGTGACACTGGGGCTGAGCTTCGTCTACATGATCAGAGTTTACCTATTGCAGGTAGGTGTGGCGGAGGATGGTGCTCAGTGCCATCTTGTCTGAGTGTGGGGTTGGCTGGGACGTTCAGCCTCTTAAGAGGTCACGGGGAGAGCACAGGTGAGGCACTGAATCAAGTTTTCCTCAGCTGCTTCTGTGAGCACCCATTGGTCAGCGACACCTTCTCAGACTTTGCTGTGGTGTTTATTTCCTCGTTGAGAAATATTTACATGACCACCTGGTTTCTAAGAGCAAATCTTTTAAGACACAAGTTCTCTGTAGCCCTTCCAGAGGAAGGCAGGCTAAAAGCTTTTTTTCTACTCTCCAGTTGGAATATTCCTTTATTTAAAGAACACACCCTTCTTCCTGATCCTTTCCAGGGCTGGGGCAGACATCAGTGCATCCGTTGACACATTTGCTCACTGGACACTGGTGTGCATCCAGTGCTGTGGAAGATTCTCGTTTGCGGAGTCACTCCTCCGAGTGAACCTCGTGCTGATTAGTGTGATATTGGGCGGGGGGTGCATTCTAGTCTACTGTAACGGAACTCAGTCTGTGCAGGGTGCCAAGAGTAATGTTGAATTGACTTTTTGTTGTTGTTGTTTAAATTGGAACTTGGTCCATTCTCTAATGGAAAGAATGACCCCCAAACCTTAATTTGGTGGCGGGAGGGGGTGCGCTATGCACCGGGTGGTGTGTTACTATGATCTAAACCAAGTCTATGCTAATTTAATCCTGTAACATGAAGATGTATAAACATTAAACTTTTAATTTTTCACACCTAGTTTTTAATTGTCAGACTTAAAATTTTTGTGTTTGTGTGACAAAGTTGAGGCTTCTGGAACTGATCGTGCAGTCCTGGTTGCCACTGGAGAAACCTGGAGCTCTTAAAAAGGGAGCCAGTGGCAGTGCATGTGCTGCGTTTGGGTGGCCGCCAGGGTGGCTGCCCCTTTGAGGAAGACTTGGCTTCAGCACATTGTAAACCTCACTCTGAACTTCCTGATTTTCTAGTTCTGGGTTTCTTTTGGGCTGAGATTATGAACAGTGGCAAAGCGGTTTTGGTGATGTGAGTTGTACACTGGAGAGCGTATCAGCCTCAGCAACATATCTGGTAATACTTAAGACTCCTGGCACGAGTCGTGTTATGTTTCAAGTGGATGTGTTTGTCCAAGGTGGGTTCTGAACCCCGCGGGCACTCCGAGCTGCCCAGCCTTGGAGACGAGTCCTGGGGTAGAGCCCGGGCCTGTGTCTTTTGAAGAAATTCTCCTTTTCTGATGCCCACTTTGGTCACATGTGGTGGCTTCTGGTATTACATGCTCCTGACCAGGATCCTTGAAAATAAGCTGTCACCATGGAAGCCCATTGTGCTTCTCAGTCACTTAAGTTATAACCTGTCATAACCTACTTACTGTAAGTATGGTGGGTTCATTTTTAAGTCCAGTTAAAATGAAGTTGAGAGTTACTAGTGTGTTAACATTGGTCCAGGTTGATGGGTGGTGAAAGCTCGCTGCTGACCTGCGCTTCCTTCTCTTTCAGGGCTGGTACATCGTGACCTATGCCTTGGGAATCTACCACCTCAACCTTTTCATAGCTTTTCTTTCTCCAAAAGTGGATCCCTCCCTAATGGAAGATTCAGGTAGAGTAGAGGCCTGCTACTTTGCTCTGTTTAGGGCAGGTTGTGTTTTTGTATACATCACAGGATTGCTCAGTTTTCTCTAGAAACGTTTGAAATTCAAACGTTTAGACTGTTTATTTAAAATGTACTTGTAATGTTTGGCGATGAGGATAAATGTGTTTGTAGAATAAGCTGTTATTTTTTAAGCGATAAGCCAGGCCGTGTTCCAAGTGCTGTATGTATTAACTCCTAACAACTGTGTGAGGTGGGCGTTTATGCTGTTGCCCCCATCTGCAGATGAGGCACACAGCAGTTGTAACTTGCCCAGGTCACACGGCAGAGCAGCAGTTTGGGCCCAGAGGCCTTTCCCCTGTTGTCCCTGTTCCTGGGTGGCTGGCGTGTCTCTGAGTATCCTTGAGACCCACCATGAGGTGCCTTTCTCACATGCCCAGGGTTCTAGCAGCGCGTCATGACTCTTGAGCCTCCAACCTCTGTCCCGTCGGGGGGCAGGGTCTGTGTGTCTGAGGATGATGAGCTGAGATGCTGGTGAGGCTTCTGCTCCTGGCGGTACCTGGCTGGCTGGCCCAGTGAGGGCAGCCCAGGGTCCAAGGGAGCCCCTCTGCAGGTGCATCTGCTGCCCTGTTGGGAAGCTGGGTCCAGCCCCTGCCGGGAGAGCTGTCTTTTTTGGGATGAACAAGTTCTGAACACGTGGTGTTTTCTCCAGACCGTTTTCAAATTGTGTGGGTTTTCTCTAGACTATTTGATGAAAATAGTAAAGGAAACACAGTTAAGCCTTTTCATTGAGTGTTGCCATTGTGGGAAGTTAGGAAGTAACTAAGAGACTCTTTTTGTCAGCGTCTGTTTCCTCAGCTCTCAGTGGGGAGAGAGCACCTGTCCCAAGTGAGAGGAGAGCTGGCCGCCCTCGCCTACTGGGCCCGCCCGCTGTTCTTAAGAATAAATGCTCAGCCTTGTGGGCACCTCTGCTGTGTACTTTCCGTAAATGTTCATTTGTCCCTGTTTTCTTTTTGTACCTCTGTGCGGTACAGTTGATGTAATTTGTGTGCAGTTGGATTTTTTATGCAATCATTTAAAACGTATAGTTCTTTTTAAAAAGATATTCTAACGTGACTCTTCTAAAGCAGCGAACTGATTAGTAAATTGACTAGACACCCCCATTTTACCATTTGCTTAAGTTATATAAATCCATCTTTCCGCATATCAGGCCTGCTATTTCAAAAGATTTTAGGGCAGAGTGATGAGTTTAGTGACAGAAATGTAGAGACTGCAGCAGGGCTTCGTCTCAGACACTGTGCTGCCTTTCAGATGATGGCCCTTCCTTGCCGACCAAGCAGAATGAGGAGTTCCGGCCCTTCATCCGAAGGCTGCCAGAGTTCAAATTTTGGTGAGTTACAGAAAGATACACTCGAGTGTGGCTGAAAAGACTGATTTGTGTTTTGGTTAGCCAGTAGTTTAGACTTCTCAAAGGAATAGGAGTTCTGTTGTGTTTTGTGTACCTTTTTCTCTTTTTAAACACTTACCCATCCAGAATATGAGGCGGTGCTGGGCCAGGTACACACAGGTGACCTGGGCATTCTCTGGGAGAGACCATGGCCTTGGGGCATGCTCTTGGTTCCAAGGTCACAGCAACACTTAAAGCTAGCAAACAAGGTTAGTTCCTGGGGGTATAACTAGGTTCCTCACAAATCCTGGTCTCAGGAAGGTGTGTCTACAGCTGCTCTCCCTCCTCCCCTGGGGCCCCCTCTCCACTCTCTGCAGACTGGCCTGCTTGATCTGCCGCTTCTACAGTACACCATTCCAATTGCCAGCTGCAACAGCCTAGCTTTCTCAAGAGGCCTCAGGCCCAGCCGTGCTGTGGTTCACCCTTGAGCAGAGTTGCCTCGGGCCTAGCCGTGCTGTGAGCAGAGTTGCCTCGGGCCCAGCCATGCTGTGGTTCATCCCGGAGCAAGGTGCTGGTGTCTGCAGACACAGCTGCTCCGCGCATCCTCAAGAGGGGCTGCTTTACTGGAAGTGCTTGGCTCTGGGGAAGTGCCTGGAGACACTGATCGTGTAGGCGCTGGCAGTTGTGTGGGCATTGAAATGCTGGTGTGAGTTTGGTAGGCGGAAAAAGATGAGTGGGGCCTCTAGGACAAGGACACGCACACAGACCACCTGTCCATCCTGTGTCCACTTGGGTGCCACCCACTGTAAGAGCACAGGCTCCGTGAGCCTGTCAGTCTTGTCTCTGCACCCCAGTCCCTGTTGCCCAGCAGGACCGGAAGGCTTTGTTGGATCAGTAA
>NW_004444058.1:2118445-2130489 GCF_000243295.1 Trichechus manatus latirostris | reverse complement strand
GTCTCAGGCACGCGGCCACCAAGGGCATCCTCGTGGCCATGGTCTGCACGTTCTTCGAGGCATTCAATGTGCCAGTGTTCTGGCCCATCCTGGTGATGTACTTCATCATGCTTTTCTGCATCACGATGAAGAGGCAGATAAAGGTAACCTGGGACGCACCAGAGCTGGATGGCAGCGGGCACACTCCTGCTGCCCAGCGAGTGCTCAGAGAGGAGGCGGTGCTGGGTCTGTGAGGTGCTTTAGGGTGGGGTGACAGTCTACGGAGTGCTTTAGAGTTGGGGGGTGACGGTCTGTGAGGTGCTTTAGGCTGTGGGGTGACCTCAGGGCCTGCCTGGTCCACGCAGAGCATGTGGGGGGTGCCCACCACAAATGCTGCGCATTGCATGTTGGTGAGGGCAGCCTGCTCCACACCATTAAGTTCATCAGCACTAGTCTCAGGTGATGCCAGTTGTGAGTGAACAGCTAGCTTCGTGAAAGTTTTCTGGCAGCAGGTTATGAAACCCTCAGTTGTGCCGACTAGTTTTCAGGTTTCCACAGTATGTCTTGGTTCTAGACCTTGCTGTTGACCTGGCAGGTTATGAGGCTCTGTCCTGCCAGAGTTGCATTGTTGGGTGGTGACCAGCATCACCAGGGGGCTGTGCAGCCTCCCCCCTTCTTCCGTCAAGGGCCCCGGGCCATCCCACACCTACTGTCCCCAACCCCACCAGCTCTGCCCTTCCTATGCCAGAAGGTGTCCAAACAGCTCTCCTGTCATCTGGGCTTTAACCATATGAGCCAGGCCTGGCCAGTGTCTGAGTAGTGGGGACACGAGAGTGAGACAGTGGGCCCTTGGGTCATTTGCCCATTAAGGAGGAAAGCGTTGGTGGGTGGGTCCCTTTTGCCAGTTCAGATTTTGGGAAAATGTGATTCTTCAGAAACTATTTTGAAGCCACTCACATTTGTTTGTTTATTTTCCCAGCACATGATAAAATACCGGTATATTCCATTCACACACGGCAAGAGGAAATACAAAGGGAAGGAGGACGTGGGGAAGACGTTTGCTAGTTAGAAGCTGGACTGAATCTATCACCCGTATCTCAAGAACAGTTTTGAGCCATTGTAACAATGCCTTTTTTCTTCACATAAAGTAGTTGATTATGAGGGAGTCGAATTTTCTTTTTAAAAAGGAGCTTCAGTTACTTGTATCAGAAATATCAGGTTCTTGAAGAAACTGGCATTTAAACCAAATCGCATTGATTTATTTTTCAGTGATGTTCAAGTGTTTCACACTGGTGGAGCCCTAGTAAGCCTGGGCATGGGAGACAGTCTTTGTGGGGGCTGGTGGGCGGGTGGCAGCGGCCTCACTGCAGTCCCAGGCGTCCTGCAAGGCTGTGAGTGTGGGGGACAGCAAGGCCTGTGCAAAGGGACCCATGTTCTCCAGGACACCTGCAGGCGGGGTTTGCACGCCCCAGGCCACGTCAGACCCCTGCGTAGGAGGGTGATGCTTGCCTGATGTCGACTGTCTGGAAGAGCCTCACAAATTAAAGACGACTTCCGTTAACTTGGTTTCGTGCCAATTTCCTAATTCTACCCCACCAAGGTGTTCAAATCAGCCTCCATCATGATGACTCAAAACTCTGTTCTTACCACCGTGATTGCTTCTGAGGGCCTGGGGTGACAAATATATATATTTTAATCGTTTGAGATTATTTTGACATATTTCTTTAATATGTAAAGAGTTGTTTCGTTTTGATTAATTTAAATTTGTTTTCACGCAATAGCCCCTTTAAGGAAACAACAAAACTGGTGACATCAGACCAGTTCTGTGGGTTTTAACACGCAGTTTCTCGTTTTCTATGGGGGAAACTAGAACTCTGACCTGCATGTTAACTTTTTTCATGTGATAAAAAAGCACACAAACTCTTAAACCTTTTACTAAGTGACTTTTTAATCCAACTTTATTAAAGACAGTGTCCCCTTTCCTGTGTTAGTCTCTCTCTGAAACCGCTCCCGGCACGGGGTTGGCCCAGCGGGCGAGTGCCTGCTCCCTGCACTGCCTGTTGCTGCCGGTGACAGAAGAGGTGGGAAATGTGCATCTGGTCACAGGGCTGCATGCTGGGATGCAGGCTCCCAAACTTCCTTCTGGATCTTTGGGCAGTTTGCTCTGAACCATGTTGCTGTCCGTCAGCCCAGTAATTTTAGACATTGAATGTGCCAGTGCTTGGATCTTCCTTGACCAGTTTCTGTCTCTGAGTTGAGCTCCTCTTGCTTTTCAGGGGCACTTTTGTATACCTGAGCCCGTATTTAGAAGCACTTCATTTACTACAGTTCTCCCAGTAACCGCTCAGTCCTCAGATGTGGGGGCGAGTGTGCTCTTAGAGCGTCAGTGTGGACTTGAATGATTGGGCATCAGATCAGGCTACTGTAGCAGCAGGAAGCAGCCCTCTGGACTCTTCTGGCGCTGACCTGGCCTTCCTCCAGGGCCCTGAGCTGCTGCCCTCATGCCCCATCTGGAGAATGCTGCTCAGTGTCGTTGGTGTTAACGGCAGCCTGTCTCTGGCATGCTGGCCTTTATTAACCAAGGAACATGGATTATCTCTGTTCCTGAACAGCTGTGTCCTACCCAGGCAGAAACAAGACTGGCTGGTGGAGGTGTCTGTCTAAAGCGGTGCTGCTGGCTGCGCTCCCAGCTTGGCGACATGGCCAGCAGCGGACAGTACGTATGGATGAGTGCTGATGGGGGCATTGTTACACTGCACACTCTTAGAAAACCTCTCCCGTTCACTCTGTGTTCTTACTGTACCACCTTTCCGTGGAACTAGTTCCTACAGATGGCTAAGTCCCATCTCTGGCATAAGTTAGAGTTTGAAACACCTGAAAAAAAAAAACCAAGAAGGGCGTATAGGTGGAGGTCGAGAGTTGCTGGAGACAGCTGGGGAAGGAGCTGCCCTGCTGCTTGGGGGCCTCTCAAAAGAGTGCTGTTTCACAAGGCAACCTCTCGTCAGTCCTCAGAGCATCCCGGGGAGAGGGTGGTGGTGGTGGTGGTTAGTTGGTTAAGTGTTAAGAAAACAAAAACCTCCCTCAAGCTGGCTGGGCCAGTCCTGAGTAGGAGCTGTGGTCTGTCGAGAGTTCAGAGCTGTGAGGCTGCCGGGTGCTGTGTGGAAGGAGCCCCCACGTTACATCCAGCCAGACACAGGCCTGTCCGCTGACATGTGAGATGTGTGCCAGCATTGCATGTGGAGAGGCACTCAGACCCCTGCTTTCCTTCTGCTCGTGCTTGGCTGCACACAGATCCCACACACATGGGCTCCTGCTGCCCAGCCTGTCTGGGCGCCAAGCTGGTCTGGAGGACGCTGGTTCGGGGTCGACGTGCTACCCACACGTGTCTAAAGCAGACACTACCTTCTGAGCACTTACAGTTCACAGCCACCAACATGAGCCTGATACCGGACTTGTCGTCTCATAAATGAATATGTTTTTGTTCTGGTCTGTTTCTGAAATTAGTTCTCAACCAGAGTTTGAGGAAGGAAAGGAAACCTAAAACGTTGTCCAATTCAGTGAAATTCCTGAAGAAGTAACTGTTTAAATTGTACCAGATGGCCAGGGGAGGTACCCTCTGATTCTCCCCTTGCTGGATTCTCATGCTGTCAGCCCCCAGGTCCACTGGGTCTAGGGAACAGCCCGTCTGCCTAATGCCTGCCCTGAGCACCTGGTCTGCAGCCTCCAGCCAGCGTCAGCTTTTCCCTGTACATGAGCTCTGCTGCAGGGTCTTGTGTGACAAAAAGTGTAAAGTTAGAATTTTATCGTTTCTGTGTGAGTAAAGTTGATCTTGAGAAGATGTTTTTCCCTCCTGACACTGAAGACGACATCCTGGTTCCTCTGGGCGCTTCCAGCCCTCACTGGGCTTCCAGGACTAGTGGTAGTGCCGCAGGTAAACCAGCTTCTGGGGTGGGAACTTCTCCCTACAGAGGGGGCACTCTGTCTGCAGAAGAAAGAAGGGGCCTCGCTGGGCGGCTAGCTCAGGCCCCCCACCACAGCACCGTCTCTGTGAGACCCCACTCCTGGGGAGGACCGCATGGCATCCTCTCCTTGCCACCCGCTCCACACCCAGGTTCATGCCGACGCCCCGGCTTTGAGCGATCTCTCCTTTCCACACGATACCGACATAAACACATCTCTGCTTCCTTCCACTTGAGACAGAACAGCTCCAGGCATCTTCCCAGAAGCCTCAAACACAAAGGCTTTTCGCCCAGGTGTGGTGGCGGTGGATGTGAGAAGCAGGTCCTGATCTCTGTCACTGCCGCCTCGGATGTGTGAGGACACACGTGCTGGCACCGGGTGGCTGTGTCATGGACGCTGGAGTGCTACATGAGGGGACGGGACCCTGCCTGCCGGGGACGATCAGCTTGAGCAGAGGAGGGTCCCGAGCGCTGCCTCTGGCCTGCAGACCTTATCTCACCACAGCACGTGCCCCTCCAGAGCTGTGCCCACCTGACTGCCCGCAGGACCCTGGATGTGCTGAGCTGGCCGAGTTGCAGCCCAGAGCTCCAGGTTCTAACTGAGCCAGACACCACTCTAACCTATTATTTCTAGATTGTTCTACTGGGTCACATTCTGAGGAGAAGCACGGTTCCGCCGTGGGGGGCGGGTAGACAGGACTTATTCTGTGTAGACCACATGGGTGTCAGGACTGGCCACACTCAGTGGGACCTCTGTAAACACCCTCTGAGGGACACTGGCATTGATGGCCTGGGGGTACTTCTGAGAGTAAATGCACGTGTCCTCTGCCCTGGTCACCATGCCCAGGGTACCGCCCCTTTGAGTCTGCAAGGCGCTTTGGCCACGTCTCCTGTGGAAATGCAGGGCCCTGTGTGGGCACTGAGAACACAAAGGTGGTGAGGGGGCCAGGGGCGCCGAACTAGTGTGTGGCCACCCAGGCTCTCTCCACCCACCACTCGCCTTCTAGGGCAGAAACGGCTGTGCCAGCTGCCACACAGCTTAGCTTCAACAAGGCCTCCACACACAACTTCAGATGCCGACCCCAAGTGTGGCCCCACACCCAACGTACTGGGAGCTTTGGAAAGATGCCTGCCCCTCCCTCCCCCCATGTCAACGGGGGCTCCAGGGACCTGCTCTGCCCTGTGCCTGCTGCACCCACCTTGGTGTTGCACCACTCGGTGATGCACTCCCAGCAGAAGAGGTGCCCGCAGGGTGTGGCTGTTGCGTGCCGGCGCTCCTCCAGGCACAGCGTGCACAGGGGGCTTCTGGGGGTGGCCCGCTCTTCTGTGTGGCTCCTAGATGGGGCAGAACAGAAGTGAGCACCCACACGGTCCTCAGAGCCCGCTTACCACCCGCCTGCTGCGTACCTGCAGTAGGACAGGTGGCGGTGCAGCTTCCACTCCTTCCTCGCCCGCTGCCTCTGCTTGAAGCTGTACAGCTGGACCCCGACGGAGAGCAACAGGTGCAGCAGGGAGATGGCCCCCAGCAGCTTGTAGGTGGCGCGAGCCCTGAGCTCCTCTCCGGGCAGGTGGCGGGTGCGGAGCTGCACAAGGTGGGTGGCCTGTTGTGACCCCAGAGGCCAGGGCCTGTGTCCACGGCCTCCACACCTACCTGATGACCACCCAGCCCACGATGGCGCCCAGCACCTCCCAGCAGCCCTCCCTCAGGGCCCCGGAATCACCTCAGACAAGGCCGCTGCCCTCCTGGAGCACGTGGTCCCACGGTGGGCAGGGGAGGCGGCCCCCACACGTGGCCAGGTGTGACTACACTGGGGGAGCTGCAGCCACATCGGGACAGGGAGTGACACGGGAGGGGTGGGGTGGGGTGAGTAGGGACCGTCTCTAGTGAGCTGAGAGCACTGGGGGAAGCCGTGTGAGGGACAGTGGAGAACCCTGGCTCTTACCCCCGACAGAGCCCAGTGCTGAGCCTGGAAATGGCCTTGCAGGACTAAAGCCCCGGCAGGTCACTGGCTCTTACTGGGGCAGAGGCCACAGGCATGGGGGTTATATGCTGCTTGCCAATTCTGCCAGCCTCCCTTGCTGATGGACGGGGCGTGGGAGGACTGTGGAAGGCTCCTAGGTTTATGGAGAAGCAGCCGAATGCTGCAGGCGGGGCTCGTGCCAGAGGGCCAGTCTGGGGCCTGTTGAGGCTGTGTGGGTCTGTGGTGCCCAGCAGGGAGGAGGGTCAGAGGCAGACACCTGGGGCCACCAGTGCAGATGCGGATGGGGCCAGAGGCCAGCGGGCCACCAGGGAGCGAGTGTGGTTTGGAAGTGATGTCCAGGGACCACTACTTGGCAACCCTAATGTCAGAGAGTGAGTTGATGAAGAGGCAAAATGGCCTGGGAAGGCGCACCCAGGCATGTGGGGAGGTGATGCCCCAAAGCCCAGTGCGGCCGGGCTGCCGGTAACTTGTGGGACAGATGCTCTGTTTTAGCACAGCACATGGCCCTTGGGGACTCTTGGTTTCCGGCCTCTCTCGCAGCCAGTGATGCGTGCCAGCCTGAGTCTCCCAGGGCTTTATCCTCCCAGTGAGTGAGGCAGGAAGCCATCATCAAGAACAAAGACAAGGTGGTGGGGTTAGGGGAGGGACAGGTAAGAAATGGGCGCAGGGTGGGGAGGACCGGCGTGATGCTGGCACTGTGGAGTCATCCTGTGGCACTTTATACGGACCCTTGGGAAGATGTCTGCCAAGACTTAACCCTGAGACTGGTGACCATCCCTGGTCAGGGTGGGATGAATGTGGGGGCATAGCTGGGGCTGGGGCCGAGCAGTGAGGAGGGCAGTGGGTGTGGCTGAGACCTGGTTTTAAGTCTGTGCTCCAGCAGTGTCTGAGTGACCCAGGACAGGCTGCTGTCCCCTCCCCCACCCCAAGCTATGAATGGACTGTCCCTGGCTTGTGTGCAGGGGTCCCTCAGGAAGGCAGGGCCCAGGGCTGCCCCTAGGGCACAGAGCAGCAATGACAGAGGATAGCCATGCTGGCTGCAGGGAAAATGGCTGATCCACTGCACAGGGCTCACAGAAATCAGGCTGCCTGTGTCTTTTCGCAAACTGTAACCAAACCAGACTGTTTCCCAAGCAAAGGGTTTGGGATCCAGCCCGAAGTGGAGTGACTGCTGTGTAGTTATGGGACTGACCACCTGGGCCTGAGCCAGCGCCACACAGATGAGCCAAAGCTGAGTGTCAGGGCCTGGCTGTACTTACGTAAGTGATGCCTGTGAGCCTCTTGGCGAGGTGGTAGAAGGTGCCACTGATGTAGAACCAGGCGATGTGGAGCTGCCGCAGGCAGGCGAGGCCCCTTGAGAAGACGTGCAGTACCTGCAGGAGGGCCCTCCGTTGCTGCTCACTCAGGCGGGCTGCATGCCGGTGCACCCAGAGCCGCACACCTGCCCGGCTGCGCACGCCAGGCCCTACGCCACCATCGGCCTGCAGCTCATGCTCCAGGTGGAGCAGTGCCTTGTCCAGCATGTAAGGCAGGACGGTGTGCAGCACGATGAGCATGCTGCGGCGGAGCCACGAGGGTACCTGGCGCCGGGAGGGGTCCACCTGGACTAGGCCGACATACTCCTCCCCGAGGGTCTGGTAGCCTAGAGAGGGCAGATGCCTCATGAGGGACCACGCACTCCCACCAGTCAGATCGCTCCCCACCCTTTCGCTGCTGTCTCTAGGGTCTGTGCCAGCGTCGTTTTCTCTGACTCAAGGCTTCCCCAAAGGCCGCCCTGCCTCCACCTATTTCCCCCTCGGTCTCATCTTGACAAATGGTGAGCCATGCCTATCGTCTGTTGGGCCACGGCGCCCACTTCTCCCGCAAGAAAAGCGAAGTCCCCACAAACCCCCGTCCCAGCCCTCTCCTAGCGCTCTCCCCTCACTCTCTCCCAGCCACACTGCCGCCTTCCTGGTCCCTAACCATGCTGAGGACACGTCCTCTCAGGCCTTCTCAGTGGTGGTTTGCTCTGCCATGCAGAAGGTGCTCTTCCAGAGGATGCAGCTGAGTGCGCCCTGTGTTCTCTCCTCTAAAGCACTCAGCGCTTCTAGGACTCTGTGTGATGGTGTCCTTTATTGCTCATCGTCCATCTCCCATCCACAGCGTGAGCCCCTGATGCCGGGACTCACTGGCCTGTGGTGAACACTGAGTAGGGGACTGTGGCCCTGAGGCCTCACTTGCCAGCTCTCCCACTAGAGGATGACTGTGGGTCTTGGCCCCAGACCCTGACTGCTCCGCAGGACGTCACTGCCCGCACACCCCTCTGCCTGGTATTCCCGCTCCTGCTCACCCACCCAAGGTCCCTCACTCCAGGGTTCTGTGGGGGCTGCACCTGCCAGCGTGGTGAGGCTAAAGTAGGCTAGGTCGCAGAGCAGCTCGATCTCTTTCCTCCATTCCAGCCACTTCCTCGCACCTGAGGGGAGAACGAGACAAAGCTATCACTAAGGAGTGAGGGAGGGTCTAAGGATTACAGACAACCCCCTGCCTCCAGCTGCTAGGCCCAGCAAGTCCCAGTCCTGCCCTGGGCTGAGAT
Organism: Trichechus manatus latirostris; assembly: GCF_000243295.1. Classification (NCBI taxonomy): domain Eukaryota; kingdom Metazoa; phylum Chordata; class Mammalia; order Sirenia; family Trichechidae; genus Trichechus; species Trichechus manatus. The sequence continues at coordinate 2,121,997 of NW_004444058.1, read as the reverse complement.
GCGCTGAGCCACACCATCCCCCTCCTTCTGGCCTCCACTCTGGCACGTGCATCTGTGCTGCTTTTCGTCTCCACTTGCCTCAGCCCTCTCATCTGAGGCCTGGGCCACTGAGAGTGTCTTCTGAGAATATCCCCACCTGCAGCCACCTCCCTCGCCAGGATGCCCAGAAGGAACACGTGAAAAGACAGCCCAGTGCCCCAAGAACACAGCCCCTGAGACCAGCAGGTTCAATCCCAGCCCTCCCACCTCCAAGTTGTGTGAATTTAAGCAAGTTAATCTCTCCAGAACCTCAACTTCCCCCACGGTGGTGCAAATGGTTAAGCTGCTAACTGAAAGGTTGGAGATTCGAGTTAACCCAGAGGCACCTCTAAGAAAGGCCTGGCAACCTACTTCCAAAAGGTCATGACCATTGAACACCATATGGAGCACAGTTCCACTCTGACACACAAGGGTCACCGTGAGTCAAGGTTGATTTTGTGGCAACTGATAAGAAGGGAATAATAAGTCGTACCTCATGAGGTTGCTCTGAGGATTAAATGGGTTAATATTTGTAAAACACCCAGAACAATATCTGGCACAGAGTTAAGTGCCAAGTGTTTCTAAAATAAATACACATTTTAAAAACTGTTTTGGTCAAGTCACTCTTCCATTCAAAACCAGCCTGGCCTTCAGGGCCTTACTTGGCAGGCCCAGCCTCACTTCAGCTGCACCAGACAGGAGCCTGGCTGTCCACTGAAACTTGCCCAACACTCTTTCTGCCTGTGGCTCTGTTCCTGCTGCCAGGAACACTCATCCCCGGACTCCAACGCTGGGGCTCCATGAAAACTGGGGCTTCTCTATAAAGTAATGCCCTCCCCGCCCCCACCCCATGTGCAAAGCTTGATTGGTGTCCACCTCTTTATCCACTCCGTCCTGGGCACTCCCCGCGTGCACTTCCCGGTGAGCCCACCGTGGGCAGCTGACCCCGGGCGGGGGCAGAACTGAAAGATGGGTCCTTGGCTCCTGGGTCAGGCCCAGACAGGGCTCGCCGTGGGCCAAGTGAGGGGCCGGCCACACCGAAGTGCCGGCGTTCGTTCTACTCCCCACAATGCTGGGACCAACACAAAAGTCAACGGCGACGCTACCACACAGGCAACGGCGCCTCCTGGGCTACAATAAGGAACTCAGACACGCTGTCTCACTTAATAAACAACGTTCCCAGGGGCACGGCGGGAACCTCCGCAGAAAGGAGCAGCCGGGGCCACCTGACGGGCCCAGAAGCGAGGTCCGCGCGCAGCCACCCGCCCTCACCGGCCAGGCTGTGCAGGGCGCCGCCAGCCGCGCTCCGCAGCCCGCCGCGGTAATAGTCGTCCTTCTGGGCGGCGCGAACCACCTCCGGGGGACTGGCGACTGCCATGCCTCGGGTCGCGAACGACCGACCTCGGAAGCCACGGCGGCCACGCCCCCCAGCTGGCGGGGTCTGATGGCGAAGCGCGCCGCGGGCTCGGCGTGCGGCGCGGACGTTGTGCGTCACGGCGTGGGAGGGGCGGGGCGGGGACAGGGCCATGACGTGTAAAGCAAGCTTGGAGGGGTGGTGTGGGAGGGGTAGGGCAGGGCCGAGGGCTGGGCGCAGGTGGGATTGTGGGCGGGACGAGGGCGGGGCCGAGACAGAGCGAGTCCTGGTTCAGGGAGGTGTGGAGGGCGGGGCTGTGGGCGGGGCGAGCTGCCCATGAGCGGGAACCAGGTCCGAGAGGGGGCGGGGCCGGGCGGTGGGCATTACGGGGCGGGCCCTGAGCCAGAACCAGGTCCAGGAGGGCTCCGTACCCGTCTCCTAGCTCGGTCTGCGAGCCCCGCGGATCGCTGTGCGCAGCCCTTCGTTTGCATTAGCTCATTTCACTCTGGTAATAACGCTGTGAAATCGAAGCATTGCCCCGTTTTACGGACGAAGAAACTGAGGCGCAGAGCGGTTCCGTTGCTTGCACAACATTCGCCATCCGGGAATCTAGATTCCAGCGTGGGCAGCCACCCCGGTCTTCTATCTTACCCTCTGGGTTCTGCTCTGTCCTGTGATGCGAGGACCCCAGGGAGGACCTGGCCTGTCCATTCAGTGACAGCCATGGGTGATGGGGCCAGAGTGAGGAAGGAGGCAGGGCCTAGGCCAGGGGGGCACAGCCAGGGGCCCAGGGTGTTGGTGGGCGGGCAAGGAAGGGCGGACGGATGAGGTGACGAGGCTGGGGAAGGGCTGGGGACGTCAAGGGTGCGCCCAGTGACGGGGTTGATTCTAAAGGCTGGGGAAGACAGGATCGCTGGATACTGAAAGCTGATCTGGTGGCTGCTTCATGGTGAGCAGAGCATGGGTGGGGGGGAAACTCCCCAGGTACTGCCAGGGGACATTGAGGCCTGAGGCAGGGGTCACCAGCAGGACTGTGGCAGCTCTGAGGCTGGAAGTCCAGGTACCCCCTCTGGTTCCACATCACCTTAATAGCTATACTGACTTGCCTTGCTCCCTACTCAACACCCTCTGGACTCCCAGGCCACACTGCCTGGTTTAGAACCCCTGCTCCCTTCAGCGGCTGTGTGGTCTCTGCTGAACAAGAGCTGAGGACAGCGCTTGGCACTTGGTAGGGGCTCAGTGATGTTTGCTGAGTGACTGACAGAATCACAGAGGCCCCAGGGGCTCCGGGTGGACAGAGATGGGCATCCTATTGCATAAGAGAAGGACTGAGGAAGCACAGGCTCAGCAGTGGCTGTTGCTGAGTGCCCCATTGGATGCCTCAGATGTCTCAGGGAGGAGGCAGAGAGTGCCTGGCCATAGGCAGCCAGAAGTACAGCCATAAGGGACTGCAGGAAGGAAAGAGAAGGCAGATGGTGGAGGAGCCACTGAGGCCCCAGCGGAAGGCATGGGGGAAGGGCAGGCTGTGGTTCCTTGTCACCCCTCTGACTTTGTCTCCAGGGGCTCAGTCACCGACCGAGAGCCTGGTAACAAGGGGACAGGCTCAGAACTCACCAGGAGCCTGGATTCTGGCCTCATCCTGTTGGCTACAGGCACAGCCACCCTTAGCGGGAAGGGGTCTGTCTTACTCTCCTAGTGCAGCCATAACAAAAATACCACAAGTGGGTGGCTTTAAAGAAGAGGAAGTTATTATCTCACTGCTTTGGAGGCTAGAAATCCAAATCAGGGCATCGCTCTAGGGGAGCTCCCTCATTGTCGGTATCCCTGGGCGTTCCCTTGGCTTGTAGGTGGGCTGTAGACATGGCATCTGTCTTCCCCCTGCTGTGTCTATTCTGCTCCACTCAGTCACCACTCAGAAGGGATTAGGTTTAGGACCCACCCTACTCTGGTATGACCTCATTATAATAACAGATGAAAACCCCTGTTCCCAAACAGGGGTCGCATTCACAGGTACAGGAATTAGGACTTCCACTTAAGTTTTAGGGGGACACAATTCAATCCATAACAGAGTATGTCCTGGTGGTCTCACAGGTCCCTGCTTGATATTGAAGTCTCCATGTCCCTTTGGAGCTTGGCCTCCCACAGGGCCCTGGGTGTTTCCTGGGTCCAGAAGCTGCCCT
>NW_004444058.1:2108057-2117005 GCF_000243295.1 Trichechus manatus latirostris | reverse complement strand
GCTGGCCAGCAGGTGGCGACATCAGCTCATCTACTCGTTACCGGGTCGATTTTATGGGACTTAGGTGTTGACTCTCACTCTCACCCAGAATGGTGGACCTGGATCAGAACCAAAGACAGGGTGGTAGTGGCTACCTGCCCAGCTTCACAGTAAAGATGGGGAACAAGCTGAGGGGAGAGAGAGGACCGTCCGGGTCTCGCTGAAGGTTAGTGAGGGTCTGAGTCTCAGAGAGAAGTGCAGGTGGGGAGACAGAAGTCATCCCCTCATCAACAAGCCCGTTATCAGATGCCTCTGGCTGGCCGTGCACCCCGGGGGTCCTGTCTGTGGGATGTTCTCATTTCTTGGGTCTTGGTGGTGGGGTGGGTTCTTGCCCCAAGGACCCCCTTCTTACACACCTGGCCCCTCTAGCCCATTCTGTCCCTTCCTGCTCCGAGGAGCCTGCACTGAGTTTAGTGAAAGTGGTCACAGGCATCTGGCAGAAGCGACTGGCGGGGCCAGCCTGGCCTTGGGGCCGATGTCCATCCGCTGGATCACCAACAGGGCCTCCAGCAAGGGACCGCCCCGATTTTTAAACCAAGATGTGCTATTTCCTTTCTTCATTCAGCACCAAGCTACTTGGTGATACTGACCAGGGGCATTTCTAGGCTGGTCTCTGACCCCGACCCGACAGTACCTCGGCTAGTTGACAGTGACACCATCCTTATCATTTTCAGGGAGCTTTCACCTGCTTCCACCTTAACTTCCCGGGCCTCGGGCTTCTTGTCTGTGGTTGGAGTCCACTGGGTCTGGGTAGGAACATGTTCTGCATGTCTAGCTCCTGCTGATGCTGCTCATGGCCTACAGACCCTTTGAGAAGGAGCAAGGTACGAGCTGTGGTCTCAGCACTCACCCTACCTGGTTCATTCAACAACACCCACCGTGCATCTCATTTTCGTATCCGACATTCCCACCTTCCTTGCTGGGGCCACTCATGCTGGCGGTGGCCCCAGGAGTGTGGGTGGGCAGCCCTGCCGCACATGCTCCCATTCCCTGTTCTGTTTCCGCCCCACCGCCTAGCACCATCTGTATCCATCGTGCCTGGCACGTGGTAGGTGCTCAGGAAAAAGGGAGAGGGGAATCTACGTATTTGCCCTGATTCCAGCCTAGGCAGCCCCACCCTGCAACACTGCCAGGACTCAGCTACCTGGGCACTCGGGGTCCACCTGTGGCACTTGGAGTCCATTTGTGGCACTCAGGGTCTGCCTGGGCTGGATGCTGTCACCCCATTGTGCTCCTGGGACCTCTGAGCAACTGCAGGACATGGGGTGCTCCCGGGCAGAGCCCTCACTGGACCCCTAGAGCCCATCCCTTGCCACCCATCCTCCAAGGAAAAGGTGGTTCTTGGTCTCCCAGGGTGGCTGTTTCCAGCCTGGGCTGCAAAGGGGTCCAGCCCAGGAGGTATACAGGAGGCTGGAGGAGGGTGACCACCCTGGGAGGCCTGTCCCAAGACCCTGGGGCCGGAAGATAGGTTGGGACTGACTGGGCAGTGCTGGCCTGAACAGATGGGTCCTGCTGGTCTCTGGGGAGTACTCCCATGGGGGTGGGGAGTGCATGGTGGCAGAGCCGTGGTTTTGGTCCTAGGCTTGGAGCCCGAATGGCCTATTCCTACCCCCTCTTCAGCTGTAAAATGCGCAGAAGAGCCTAAGGAAGAGCCCTTGAGTGGGACCCATATGCTGAGACAAGACCGTTAGGGCGAGGCAACGGCCACAAACCCGGCAAACAGGTTTGTCTGCCCAGGAGGCCCCAGGAACCACCCCTGCCGGCCTGTGACCCTGGTCGCCCCACAGCTGAGCCCTGGGGGTACATGGGTGGGTGTGGGGTGGGTGCGGGTGAGTGCAGTGCCTGGGGAAGTGGGGTTCCCTGGGACGGCTAGGGAACAGGGTGGGGAAAGCAACACTGCCTTCACCCCAGGATGGAGCAGGGACGCTGGGCCAGCAGAGCAGGGGCAGAGAGGTGTGGCCCCAGAGCCACAGCCAATGTGCAGGGCCTGGGCCTGGTCCCAGTCTCCATGGGAGGGGCTGGGCCGGCAACCGAAGCAGCACCTGGTCAGGGGCTTGGTGGGTTCAGTCAGGGAAAAAGGCCAGCAAGCAGGACCTTGGCCTTGGCCCGGGGCCTAGGCTGAGCTGGAAAGTGATTGGGGGGATTCTGGGCATAGGCTGGTGGCCAGGGCTTTAACTGTGGCTGGGGTCAATGTGTTCTTGTGCAGCTGGGGATACAGGCTGCAGAATGGCCTTGGGCTGGGGCTGCGGCCAGGGCTTCCAGGAAACCAGAGGGAGCAGAAGCTGGGCCACGGTGGCGGGGTGGGGTGGGGTGGTGGGAGACGAGCGTGGGAGCAGCGGCTGAGCCACAGAGAAGATGGCAGGTGTGGTCTACGGTGCAGAGGAGGCCCCCCAGCCCCCCACAAGTGCTTGTTCTGCCCCCGTGTGAGACCCGCACCACTTCATCAGTCCTGTGTTCCCCCTCACCTTGGGTTGGGAGTACAGCCGAGTCTCCTTAGCTGTCACCACAGTCTGCCAGGCAGGCGCTGTCCCCGTGGCAGAGCAGAAGGAACTGCAGCTATGTGAGGCTGTGTCTGGTCTGTGCAGACTCCTGCTTAGTCCTGGTCTGTCTGTCCCAACCTGAGCCTGTCCCATTTTGCTGCTGCTGGGAGTGGGGCTAGGGGTGCTGAGCAGCGTCACCTTCTCAAGGGGACAAAAGGGGTCCCCGTGTGCACGGCCCTCATCTTGGCTGAGCTGGTTGGTTCCAGCACTGAGAGCAGGACAAGGCCTTTAAAGGAAGAAGAAACCCAGGAGGGCTTCCAGGGGGAGGAGGCTTTGTGCAATGGAAGGAGAGGAAGGGCCAGTGCAAATGTGGTGGTGTCTTGAGGTGATGGGAGGCTGAGGGCAGGCTCCCGGCCAGCCTTACAGCCTCACCCAGAGAGTGATGCACAGGACCTGTGACATCCAGCAGGGTCAGGGAGGGCCCGAGAGGGACACCAGAGTGGGGTCCACAGCCAGACAAAGCCTCATGAGCAGCTGGCGCAGGCCATCCACACAATCCCCTCATCCAGGCACCCCCTCTGTGCCTGATGTCCCCCGCAGGAGAGCATCCATTCTGAATGCAGTGCTCGGACAGGCTCTAGGAGGCTGGCCCTGTCTTGGGGGCTCTCCGTAGATAGTGGGGAGAGTATGACCCACTCCTGGGGGGTGGGGTAAGTGCGTGGGGGAGCTCCCTGGAGACTCCTTCCTGGCTGTCCTCATCCCCACACCTCCTCCTGACGCGGGGGCCGGAGGGCTCAGGCCCGGCCACCTCTGCACTAGGTTTCTCCAACTGTCAGTAGGAAAACAGAAGTGCCGACTTCCCTGGCTGTGGGAGAGCCCAGGAAACTGTGTGGGGCGCTGGAAGGTGGGGGTCAGGGATGCTCCCTGCTTTGAGGGCACTGAGCAGGTTCAAGGTGACTTGGGAGGCTCAGAGGTGCCTCCTGCTTTGGGGGGTTCTCGGCAGGGGCCAAGAAGGCTCAGGATGACTAGACCTGCTGGGATGTGAGGGCAGGGTGGTAGAGACAAGCTGCAGGGCAGGGCTTTGCAAGACTTTTAGCTCTGTGTCCCAGGGCATCTCTGTCCCCAGTGCCCAGCACTGTGCCCAGCACCCAGAAGGTGCTTGGAGTGCACTGTGGAGACTATAGAGCCCACATTGGAGTAGGTATAGGTGGTGTAGATGTTCGAAGCAGATGTGATCCATGGCATGCACTGACAGGGTGGGGTGGAGGTGCAGCCTGTCCCTTCCAGGACGCCTGGTGGACCCTCTGGTGAAGAAGGGGCCTGCAGGTGGTCAGCTCCTTTCACAGTTACTGCTGGGGATGAGGACATCATGTTGCCCTCCTGTCCCATCCCAGGTGGCATTCCCTGATGTTCCTTGGTGTCTGTCTTCCCACTCCTGTGTGTGTCTCTGTGTCTATTCTGCTCTTCTTAGAACTCTATAACTGATTAGGTTTAGGACCCAGCCTGACTTCATTAACATAACAAAGAAAATCCCTATTCCCAAACAGAATCGCATGGTACAGAGTTACAATTCAATCCATAACACCCCCTTCCCTGCCCAAACCTGCCCTCAGCCCCTCCCACCCAGCACCCAACACCTGCCTCCCCACTTGCTCAGCCTTGGAGCCACAGCCTTGAAGCCACCAGACTCCACTTGGTCTCGAACCCCTCCCTGCCTTCTTGCCATCAGCCAAACCCCAGTGCTCTGCCTGCAGGGTGCATCTAGGTGCATCCAGGTGCTGACCACTTCCACCTTCTTGGACCACCACAGCGCCTGGCTGCCTCCCTGCTTCCATTGCTCCCCCACCCCTATGCTCCCCCAACTTCTCAGCTAGACACTTCTAAACCCAACCATCCCGCTTCCTGCCTGTTCCTTGCCCCTCCTGGCAACACTGGCATTTATATAGCCCACCTAGCGTCTTCATGCCTCCTCCCAGCAGCTCTTGGGGCCCTTTCCTGCTCCCCTCCGTCCACATCCTGCACCCACCCGTAATCGCTCCCTGCCGTGTCTGGGCACCTGTTTGCTGAGTTCACTGTCTCTGTCCTGTAGGCTGTATGTGCTCGAGGGCAGGCTCTGGCTGCCCTGTCCCAGCAGTGCAGGGTCTTGCTGTCCCTAGCAGGGCCCCAGGGCTGGGCCGTCCCTAGTTTTGCAGGATATGTCGGCTCACCAAGCTGTGCCTGCCGGCCCTGGGTGTCCTCTGAGCCTGTCACTGAGCTTCCCTGGGTGTGGGAAGAGATAGCAAGCAGCCAGAGGAAATGAGTGGTCAGCTGTCTTGGGCTCTGTGAGCCAGTGACAGTGGACATTCGAACCCCCAACTGCCGTGGGAGGGGATGGATTTTCCATTCGTTGTTGATAAAGACCTGTCTCCCTCGCCCCCAGCGAACTCAGTGGGGGCCCAGCCAGTGAGGGTGAGGACTTGAGGGAGGAACAGCCCCTGCTCCTGGCTGTCCTTCGACAGGGAGCACACGTTGCTGGCTCCACACAGAGGTGACGATCAGCCAGTGGTCTTGCTTTCCTTCTGCTCCGCCTGTGTCTATTCTTTGAGGAGAGGCGGGACTTCCGTCTGTGGAAGCTGGGCTGGGAGCCCAATCCTGGCCCTGGGCTGAGGATGTGCTGGCCCTTCCTGCCCCAGGGCCTTTGCACGAGCTGCCTCTATCCCTCCTGCTCACTGATGGAAGCCCCAGCACAGCCTGCAGCCCATCCCTGTCTTCTCTGAGCCCCTCTTTGTACCCTCCTCCCACTCTGGTGCTCTGTGGTAGCTGACCTGCTTCCCTTTAGTCTGGGTGCTTCAAGAGTGGGGTAGGGGTGGGGGCACCTCTGGGTCTCTAGTCATGCTGGTGAGGAGCTCAGCTACTTTTGGGTGGAAGGACACAGGGATGCCCCCACCCCAAACCTCAGCTCCCTTCCTCCTACTCTCAGCGGACCCCCACCTCCTCCCCAAAGACTCTGGATCCCATTCAGGGTGCTGGGAGTGCAAACCAGAGGCACCGTGTCAGTGGGTCTACCTGCCGGTCCCTTCTCCCGGCCCTTCCTCCGGGCAAGGCTGCTTGTTTCACTTTATACCCTCCCCCTCCCTGAGATTGGGAAATGAAGCCCCCTGGTGTGGGGAAGCAGGTTTGGAGCTACCTAGGGGACCCAAGTGGGCAAGGGTGGGGAGAGGATGGAGTCAGGCAGGAACCTCCCTACTCACGCTCAGTCAGGGCGTGGCTTCCAGGCACCCATCTGCATTTGAGGGGTTGAACCCAGTTGTCAAGGTCTTGACCCCCATCAGGCGTGTTCCTGGCCCAAGTCTGGGGAAGGAGCCCTGAGGGCAGAGCAGGGAGCCCCCCCAGGACCTCGGAGGATGAAGAGGACTTCTCTGGATGCCGGGGCTGGGTGGGTGCTGTGTTCCTGGTCTCTTGGGGGCCCTCTTTGCACCCCACCTTACAGATGGGGAAACTGAGGCTCAGAGACAGAGCATTTGGCAGTGAGTCAGAGCCAGGCTTCAAACTGAGGTAAGACCCAGAAATCCCCATTTTGTGAACAATTTTCCTTCAGGCCTCAGTTACAGGGAACAGTAACCCTCCTCTTCACGCCATGGGTCCCCTCTTGACTGATTAGTGCTTTGATTGATTGCCATTTACCCCATCCTGCCCACTCCCTGTGCCCCTCGGGACCCATTCTGATCATTATTAGTGTGTATCTCTCTTTGGTCTGTGTTTTTCCGTATATGTAACATTGGAACCCTCGGCAGCTGGGTTGGTTTTTTGGTTTAGTGTTGTTTTATTGCAAGTAATTTTCATCAATGTCAGTGATTCACAAATGTTTTGGCCTCAGGACCCCTGTACACAATTAATTGTTGAGTTCCCCCAAGAGCTTTTGTTCTGGAGGGTTCTGAGCCGGCTAGTACCAGCTCCCGAGAGCCAGCTGTTAGAGCTGCAGTAATTTTGTGAGCTAGTTGTTAACGTAGCCATTATTTTTATTTTTTCAAAAATTTATACGCACATTGTTATGTGACCCTAGTTGCTATCCCTACACTGTGACATCACACTCTTCCTTTCCACCCTGGATTTCCTGTGTCCATTCAACCAGCTGCTAACCCTTTCTGCCTTCTCATCTCACCTCCGGACAGGAGCTCGCCATTTAGTCTCGCGTATCCACTTGAGCTAAGAGGCACACTCTGCACGAGTATCATTTTATGTCTTATAGTCCAGTCTAATCTTTGTCTGAAGAGTTGGCTTCGGGAATGGTTTTAGTTCTGGGTTAACAGAGTGTACGGGGGCCATGTCTTCTGGGGTTCCTCTAGTCTCATTCTGTTACGGCTGGTCTTTTTATGAAACACAGCCATTGTTAAAAAGCCAGTTAAACTAATCAAAGTATATAAGACATATAAAATATATTAAGAAACAAAAGTAACAAACATACAAGACCCATCGCTTCTTGATTATTTTGCTACGTTTTACAATTTCTTATGCTTTTGAGGTTATTTGTGTCGATTGTATGAGTATGGTGGAAGCCCTATATGATAGTGACTACTGCTCATCTCTTCCCAACTCCATGATTAGTGAGTGATCTCATGGTGATAGCTTGAAATCGGCCATGGTGGGAATATTTACACCATGGAAATCGGCAAACATCACAAATCAGGGCTTTCCCCTCAGAGAACTGGTTGTTAACTTTTGACTAGCATGCTATTCATTATGTCAACTGATATTTACAGTATTAGAAATTTAAACTGATAATTTAAAAATATCTATTCATGAATTCATTAAAAAGAACAATAATAAACTAATTACGTGTTAATGTAAATAACGTATTTTATGAAAAGTAGCTGTATTTTTCAAAACAACACTTTTAGTGAGAACAGTGACATTGTTTTACATTGTTGCAAATGTCTTTAGTTTTGGCTTCTGGGAGACAGCAGAATTCTCCTCTCTGCTTCTGTGTTCCATCTGTCACAATATATTGTTTTGGTTGAAGACATTGAGCCTCACACAGATATGCTGCCTTTTCAGATATTGTGACTCTTCTTCTCTGATGCAACTACCAGAACTGGAGCAGTGGTAGTTTCTTATAGGCAGTTACAATCTAGAATCTGAAATCCCATCCATGAACATTTTGTCTTTGTTACATTAACACCCACTGGCCTGTGGTTCACGTTGAATGGCTCTCTACCCAGGCACAATTTTGAAACATCATGTTTTGGTCATCTGGAAAACATTGGTTCACTGAGTTATGAAGATTTTCCAAATGTTGACCCACTTTATTATATATTATCAAGAAATCATTCACTAACATCGCACTGATTTCATAAGAAAAGTCTTTGGTACTGGGAAGCTGTCGAATCACGGAGGTGGATACAAGTTTTCCAGAATTCTCATTTTCACTTAGATAAAGAGACAGATAGCTGCTGTTGAGTCAACTCCAGTTCATGGTGACTCCATGTACAACAGAACAAAATGTTGCCTGGTCCTGCATTATCCTCATAATCGCTGGCATGTTGGAGTCCATTCTCGTGGCTATGATGCCAATCCATCTCACCAAGGGTCTTCCTTTATCCTTGATGGCCCTCTACTTCACCAAGCATGATTTTTTCCTACAGCAATTGATCCCAAAGTAAGTGAATCAGACAATGTTCTGTTGTGATCCATAAAGTTTTCATTGGATATTTTTGGAAGTTGATTGCCAGGGCTCTCTTCCTAAACTGTCTTAGTATGGAGCTCCACTGAAACCTATCTACCATGAGTCACCCTGCTGGTATTTGAAATACCAGTGGCATAACTTCCAGCATCATAGCAATAAGCAAGCCAGCACAGTATGACAACCTGACAGACGGTGGTGGAATTTTCACTTATGGTTGAATTTTATCATCGGCAACAAATACTGCCACTTTGTTTGTTTGGTTTTTTCAAATGACAAGCTTATTTCATTCATTTTTGGGAAAATGTCTGCCAAATACCCAAGCCAGCATACCCATAGTTTATTTTCTTTTAGGTAAAAATGGTATTCCATGTACTATGTGGCTAGTTCAGCTAGTAAATCACTCCCGTGCTTCCTTGGAGATAACCATCACGTGCCGCAGAAGGGCTTCATATGTACTTCTTGTTGCCTCATACAGAATATCAGCTCAAGATTGAGCGTTAATAAAATTAGCCATTTTTTCTGCTTTATCAAGGACATTTTTAAGGGAAACTAACTTTTGCTTTTTTAAGTTCTGAGTGCTTGGTGGTGAAGAATGCAATGATCCCTGATACTGTTTGGCACCAACCTTTGCTCTCTGCTAAGTCCCAGCAGTTTTACCCACCATTGCTTTTCACCATCAGTGCAAATGTCAACATAGGGGAAAAAGACAAATAATGTCTTAGTATCTCTCCTTTCATGCAGAAGACCTGGGTTTGATTCCTAGCCAA
>NW_004444058.1:2103266-2107311 GCF_000243295.1 Trichechus manatus latirostris | reverse complement strand
CACAGTGGCCTCCAGCACCCCTACCCCAACAGGGCTGCCATGAACACCCTCCTGCACATCCCCTTGGGGGCCTGAAGAAGATTTCCCCCTGGCACAGAGTGGCTGGGTCACAGGGCGGCTGGGTCATGGGGTAGCCCATGCAAGCCCTAACTGAGTGCCCCTCTCTTATCCAGGGACTTGCCCATTGTAGGCCATTGGCCTTTCCCTTAACAACGGCCCTCCCCTCCCATCTCTAGGACTCTGGAGTGCTGGGGAGGCTCTGCTCTGAGAAGACAGTCCTGGCCAGATGTGTGGCATGTCACTCTGTCTGTTGCTCCCTCCCGTCCTCCCTGACATGGGGCTGGATGAACCTTTGACTCTGGGTGAGGGGGCTGCATCTTGTTGGGCCTTCGGGTGGAGGCTGGAACTGCCTGTAACTCAAAGGCCCTAGGTCCAACCCCACACCTCCCACCACAGTCTCAGGCCAAGGCAGCGCGAACGTTTTGCTTCTGACAGTCCTGGGCTCTGCTGCTAGGCCTGGGCGCTGGCTTTGGCTCCGGCTGGCTCGACCAGCTCTGTGGTGTCAGTGGCCGAGCTTGCCTGGGCCTGTGGCTCCTCCCGGGTCAGCCTTAGTTCTCTGAGGTCTCTGCCTCCACGAGGACTGGGGAGGGGGTGGGGAGTGGGGCCTGCAGAGGAGCCTGGGAGGCTGGGTAGCTGGTGGCTCCGGGTGGAGATCCAGCTTCCAGACTCACCACTGGGAGGTGCCCTGACCCATCACCAGGACTTCACTGTGGGTCTCTGCACTATGGACCCCACTTGTGGCCTGGAGAGAGCCCCCTCATCTGACACGGGGGGATGGGCACCTGAAGGGCCAGTGTGTACCGCCCAGGCCACGTCAGAGGCTAGGGTCTGTGCACACTGGTGAGTGTGGGGACTGCAGGCACCAGGAGGTCTTCTCAGGGCAGGCAGGGACCATGGGCAGGAGCAAAGAGGGGCTTCTCAGAGGAGGGGATGAAGTTGGGGTTGCAGGGACTCAGGAAGGAGAGGGCTTGGTGTGGGAGTGGGCAATAGAGGGCAGCGCTGGCCAATGAGGACGACCTGGCGTGGAGACTCCTCAGGGGCTCCTGGGAATCTGGGAGAGGGGGGCTGGGCAAGGCTGGAGTGGGGGAGCCAGGACAGGGAGCAAATGGGGACTGGGGGCTGGCAACAGGTGGCATCCATCTGCTTTCCAGTACTGGTGCTGTGTCAGCCTTCGGGGGCCTTGGGCCAGGGGTCTAATCTACGATGGACCCCATGAACAAGACTGGGCAGTGGATCCCAGGAGTAGAGAGTCTGGAGGGGGAACTGACTCTGAAGTTGGCTGTGTCCCAGCTCAGCTGGGTTGTGGGGAGATTTGCCCTCTCTGGGCCTCAGTTTCTGCCTCCAGAGAGTGAGGTTTGTCTGGGTGGCCACCTGGAGTCAGGAGAGGGGACACCCATTCTGACATCTCCTCCTCAAGAGGCTGGTCCCCCACCCCACCCCCGGGCTTCCCAAGCAGGGTTGCCAGTGCAGGGCGTGGCAGTTCCGCTTTCTGGGCCCTGACTCAGACGATGGGAGGCAGGAAGGTGTCAAGGGGCAGGCTGGGGCTTGTGGGGTCCTTGGTACGGCTGCTGTGAGCTGGGGCTCTGCAGCAAATGGGGTGAGAGGGCACCTTGGAGCCGGGATGGGGCCGCTAGTGAGTCCTCTGGAACAGAAAGCCAGGACAGGGCTCTTGGGTCCCAGGGCCAGGTATACCACTCTCCCCCACCAGGGGCCAGGGTGGGCTAGGAGCTCAGGACTTCAAAGGCCTGCTCAGGGTCTGCCATATCACCTCCTGGTGGCCTTGCAGGGGCAGAGGCTTGTTCCCATATGGGTGAGGATGTGCGGTTGGGGCATTGGGCAGCATACCCTGGGGGGTCAGGGCTCTGGGGCTGGCCACCTTCTTGTTCAACAAAGCTGCTGCTGGGAGACCGGGGTCAAGCAGACCTCTACACCCTGTCCCCAAGCCACCTGGTCCAACCTGGTGCCCCTAGCACTGCCTAGAATTGAATGATGCTGCCAGGGGTGGTCGCTGTGGCAAGGTATGGGCATCTGGGCCAGGCTCCAGCACAGTGGGGAGGCCTGAGGCTGGAGGTGCAGCTTCCTTTAGTTGGGGCCTGGAGGCCTGCAGTCGGCTAGAGCGCTGCTCCAGTGCAGGATGGGGCAGGCCTCAGTTTGGGTGGCCCCACCGTGGACTGGCCACTCCTGCTCCGACCCTCAGCACCCTGCCCTGCTATGGGCCCCTATTCAGCTCTTGCGGGCCCCAGGAGTTGTTGGGGCAGCAGTGCTGGAAGGGGCAGCCTTGCTAAAAGGCCCTCGGGGCTTTTGGGGCAGGGACACGGGTGAGGGCCTGTGGACACCTGGCTCGGTGCAGCAGAGCCCATGCCAGGGCTGACTTCATGGTCCTCGTGGCCTCGCCTCGGCTTGCGTGGGCCTGGTGGGGCGCTCCTTGCCTAATCAAGCTCTCTGTGCCAGCCCCAGCCGATCCCCACGCCCGGCCTGTGCGCTGCAGACATGTCTGGACGCAGTCGCTGGGCTCCAAGGGAGGCAGGAAGCTGGGGTGCCTGCTCTGGAACCAGTGGTGTGGCTGGGACAACACCTGGAAGTCAGGCGTGTGGCCGAGGGGCTTGGCTGTCCAGCTGCTCAGGTGAGGCTGGCCTGGGAGACCCCATACCTGTGGGTGAGCCTGGGCCAGGGGAATGTGGGAGAGGGGGCTGAGGAGAGGAGGGGGCCTGGGAGGATGATAATGGGGCCCAGCCCGGCCAGCAGGGAAGGTCTCTGGGCTGAGGGCCAAGCCTCACATCCTGGATGCTCCGGGCCTGGGGCTGCCTGGTGCCCACCTCCTCTATGCTGTTCTGAGGCCCAGTACCCCAGAGAGTTCCTGGGCAGCCCATTCTACGTCTGCTGCTGCGCTGGGGGGTGGGGGCTGGTGGGCCAGGGGAGAGAAGGCCAGATGATGAGGGTCTATCCACCCTCGGGGCCTGGACGGAGTCCACGAGGCGTGGGTTTGAGGAGAAAGTGAGGCAGAGGCAGGGGCCCACGTGGACCCACCTGCCAGGGCTGCTCTGAGGTCCTGGGAGGGGGCTG
Source organism: Trichechus manatus latirostris (assembly GCF_000243295.1). NCBI lineage: Eukaryota > Metazoa > Chordata > Mammalia > Sirenia > Trichechidae > Trichechus > Trichechus manatus. Next base: position 2,104,188 of record NW_004444058.1, on the reverse strand, counting down.
GGCAGCCAAGGGCCCCTGTAGCCACTGGGATACTCCACACTCCACCTCCTGGCTGTTCTACCCACCACAGGGTCCTGTCCCGAAGTCCACTCCAGGGCCCCTTGAGCTCGGTCCTGGGCAGGTCGGCAGGCTCCAGGGTCCATTGCCAAGACCTCACACCAGGCCTCTGCCAAGCTCTCTGTAGTCATCAAGGCCCAGGAGCCAAGGGAGGGGGCTCCAAGGGGGGAGCGGGCACCAGTGAAGAGGTGGCCAGGAAGGCTCCGGAAGACACTGGCCTGGAAGAGCGAGGGAGAGTCGGAAGGATGGAGTGGAGATGGCAGGAAGATTCCCAGTAGGGAGATGAGCCCAAGCAAAGGCACAGAGATGGGGCCATGCTCTGGGAGGTGATGAGGAGGCTGGTGGAGCCTGGGATGCTGCGGGGCTGTGAGAGTTAGGATTCTGGGCTTTAATGGCCCAGCCAAGTGGGCACCCTTGGCAGACAGCTGCCTGGGAGACCAATGTGGCCTTGATTTGCTGTAAGGACTGAGTGGCAGCTGAAGTGACCAGAAGACCCTGGGCTTTGAGAGTGGCAGTGTGGGAGCCTGAGGCCTGGAGAAGGGCAACGGGAGCCCTCCTTGGGGCCCCTCCTGCCAATCATGGGGCCAGTGAGCACCTTTAGCACTCAGCGCAGCAGATGGGGCTGGCCCGATTCTGCGATTCCCAAGCATCCCTTGCTTTGTAAACTTTGCTCTTCAAGGTTGGCTGGTTTCTGTAAGATGTTTGCTCTGCCTTTGTGTTTTGTCAAGATATGGAGAAAGTCCAGCACAGAGAAACACTGACAGTTGTGGAGAGGAAGTCCTTAATGCAATCATCAGCCTCTGGCTTCACTTTCCTGCTGCCCTTCGGCCCTTCCCACCTGGCTCTCTATGACCTTGTGCCACTG
>NW_004444058.1:2092111-2102658 GCF_000243295.1 Trichechus manatus latirostris | reverse complement strand
CCTTGCCTGAGGACCCAGGGCGAGACCTGGAGGGCAGAAGAATGTTCCCTTGTTCCAATGTTCTCCCTGTGGGTGAGTGAGGGCTCTTGGCTCCGGCTGGAGGGCATTGTTCTCTTCTTGCTCTTGAGTGAGGGGACGGTGGGGTTCTGGGTTTGGTTCTCCAGCGACGCTGGGGTCCAGGGCTCACCTTGGGAGAAGGGGGCTCTGCAGTCCTGCAGAACAGCTGGGCTGTCACGCATGTGGGGAGCCTGGTCATACACTGCCAGGAGCCAGCAGGGCTCCGTCACAGCGTGCAGGGCTAGGGTCCCTCTGCCGATCTTTCTCTAGGCTGGGGGTCTCGAGCGCCGTCCCACCATTCCAGGGTCCTGGACTTTTCTCTAGTTGACACAAAACATGAACCGTGACACCTCCAGTGTGCCCCTGTTGTGGCTTTCCATGGCTGCAGGCGAAAGCAAGGGCTGGGGGTGGGGAATAGGGCTGCCCTGGGCTCGACCTCCCCTTGAGGGGCAGGACAAGGGGTGGCAAGAATGAACACGGAATGAATGCACAGGGCAGATTTAAGAGGCATCCTCAAGGCCCCCAGCTCCCCCTCAAGTGAGGCCAGCTCGGTCCAAAAACACCAGTTGCTGTTGAGTTGACCCAGACTCATGGCGACCCCATGTGTGTCAGAGTAGAATTGTGTTCCATAGGGTTTTCGGTGGCTGATTTTTTTGGAAGTAGATCTCCAGGCCTTTCTTCCAAGGCACCTCTGGGTGAACTCGAACCTCCAACCTTTCAGTTAGCAGCTGAGCACTTTCACTGTTCGCACTGCCCTGGGACTCCCCAGCTTGGTCAGATCCTGCCATAGTGGGTCTGCAGCGACCCTGTGTGTCCCAGAGAAGATGCTCCGCCAGTCTCTAGGCCTGGCTCTCTGTGCTGTTTCCCTGTGACCCTGAGGCTGTTGGCAATGACGCTGTGGCCTCTGGCAGGGAGTTATGCAGGTTCACCCGCTTGCTCGCTCTCTTTCAACTTTCAAGAAAACGCGAGCTATGATCTCCGCGTGATAAAGTGCACACGTCTTTAGCGCTCAGATGGATGAAGTGCCACAAAGGAAACATGCTGAGTAACCAACACCCGTATCAAGAAATGGAACATTCCAGCACCCGGGGGTCTCCCACTGCCTCCCTAGGACTGCCTCCCCCCTCTCACCCCTGGGAGGGGACACCATCATGCTGATTTCTCCACTGTAGACTTGTTTGGCTGCTTTTCGACTTTCAGTATTTGGGGCCACACAGATGTACTCAGGCTGGCCAGGTGTGAGAGCCCTTGTCTCTGGAGAGGACGGATGTCCAGTGGTGCCCTTACCCTGCCACCCTCCTGGGCAGCACAGGCCCCACTGGCTGGGCCTCCCTTGCCGTGGGTGCTGCTCTGGTCCCCGTCCTGCCCTATACCATGCTCCATGTCCAGCCAGATAGAATCTGTCTGCATCAAAAAGCTACAGATTGTTCTGGCAGCAAGCAGCCATTTGGGCATGAGCCAGCGGCTAGGCCCAGGTGTCCAGAAAGTGGGTCACTTACACCCTTCGGCTCAAACCAGTTGGCTGCTGCCTTTCCTGGGGGCCAGCTTGGAGGGCTGAGCGGAGATGACGTGGGCCTCGCCTGCCTGCTGCCCCAGGCCTCAGAAATAGGCTGAATTGCCCCCACCCAGGGTCTGTCCTCACCGGCTCAACTCGGGAGCTACCCACTCCAGGACAGGTAGTGGCTCAGCTCACCTGGGAGTGGGGTGGAGGCCCCTGGAGGACAGGCCTCTGCCCACCTGGTGTGTTGTGGGGGCCTGGGATTGGGTGGAGGTAGAGGCTTCCAGGAAGCTTGGGAATGTTTTCTTCTCTGGTGGGTTGTCGGCACTGGCTCCTGGGCAAGTTCCAAAGGGCAAGGTTCTCCCAGCGTGGGTGAAGTCTTCTGGGTCTAGGCTGGTAACGTCCCGGTGCCCACCCTATGTGGGAGGCCTGAGAGTCGGGGCTGGTTCTTGTTGCTCTTGCATTTCTGGTTAGTCTGGCTGCTCGTCTGTACTGCCAGGTGGGGTCTCCCTGCCCACGTGTGCATGTGTGTGCGTGCACGTGTATATGTGCATGCATGTGTGTGTGTGCACGTGTGCCAGTGCCTGCTGCTTCTGCTGGGGGCTGGCTGGGACCTGCCCTTCCATGGAGAGCAGTAGTGGAAGTCAGTGTTTGTGTGTGTGTGAGCACTGTGTGCCGGCATCTGCATGTGCTGGTCTGTGCACCGGCTGGTGCCTGCATGTGCGCATGCAGGCTCGCGCGTTGTGCTCGCTGAGCTGGCTCCGGCTTGCCAACCCCACCTTCTCCAGACGAGCCCAGACAGGTCTCTGCTGAGAGGTGAACTGTTCTGCTGAGAAACATATGGCCCAGCCCGGGCACTGAGAGACCTTTTGTTTTCATCCCTGTCTGGAATGGACACACTGGGAGGGGGTGGCTGAGGGGTGAGAAGGGAGCAAGCTCCCTCCTCCAAGGCCCCAAAGTCCTTGAGAGCCCCTGGGCCCAGGCAGGATGCTTGGTGGAGAGGCTGCAGTCCAGGGTATGGGAGGAGACTGGATTCAGGGGTGAGGGGGTAGAGGAATGTGGGGCTACTGCTTGGTTGGGGGGGTGCTGCAGTGTTCCCGCCCATACCCCCTGCTGACTGGGCCCTGCCTGCTGCTGACAGAGCTCTGCCCCCTGCTGACAGGGCCCCGCCCCCTGCTGACGGGACCATATCCCTTGCTAAGAGTGCCACACCCCCTCCTGACCAGGCCATACTTCCTTCTTAATGGGGTCACACCCCAAATGACAGGGTCACACCCCCTCTGACTGGGCTCTATCCCTACTGACAGGGCCACACCCCTTGCTTACAGGACCATGCCCCCTGGCAACAGTGCCACACCCCCGCTGACAGGGCTACTCCCCCTGCTGACAGGGCCATGCCCCCAGCTGACAGGGCCACGCCCCCAGCTGACAGGGCCACGCCCCCAGCTGATAGGGACATGCCCACAGCTGACAGGTAACCACTCCCTAGTGACAGGGACCCACCCCCTGCTGACAGGGACCCATCATCTGCTTATAGGCCCACACCTCTTGTTAACTGGGCCACATCCCCTGCTAAGAGGGACTCAGTCTCTACTGACAGGGCCACACCCCTTGCTCACTTACAAGGCCCCAGCACTTGCTCACAGGGCCACACCCCCTGCTGACTGGGCCAAAGCCAATGCTGACAGGCCCACACCCGTTGCTCACAGGCCCCAGCCACACCTGATTTTGTCATGCTGACATCATACCAGGCCCTGTGCTTGGTGATGAGCAGAAGAGGGGGAAAGCCTAATGGGGCCTGCTGACAGGGTCTCACCCCCTTCTGACAAGGCCTCGCCCCCTGCTTACAGGGCTATACCCCCTGCTGTCAAGCCCACACCCCCTGCTTGCAGGTCCTGCCCATGCCTGATTTTGTCACGCTGACGTCATTATCAGGCCCTGTGCTGGTTGATGAGCCGAGAGCAGGGAGTGCCTAATGGGGCCCTGCTGACCGTGACTTATCCCCTGCTAACAGGGCTCCACTCCCTTCTGATAAGGCCTCACCCCCTGCTCACAAGACTATACACTCTTTGCTGACAAGCCCACACCCCCTGCTTATAGGCCCCACCCATGCCTGATTTTGCCTTGCTGATGTCATATCAGGCCCTGCACTAGGTGCTGAGCTGAGGTGGGGAGTGCCTGATGGGGCCCTGAGGTCCCTTCTAAGACTCCCCGTGGCCACCCAAGTGAGCAAGGTGGGAGTCACCTGTGGAGGAAGGCAGGGAAGGGCTTCAAGGCACTGGAACAACAACGCTTGGGCTGATTTGTGCAGGGTGAGGGTCAGAAAGGTGCCCTGGGTGGTGTGGGCCTGGGGTCTGCTACAGGGTCCTCAAGACAACCCAGTGCCCACTCAGTGCCAGCCTTGGTGCCCACGCCATGTCCCACAGTGGGGCACAGGGCCCTGCTCTCCAGCCGAGACCACTGAGTCTGCCTGGGTGTGTTCTCCTGATAGCTGGGTGAGAACGTGGCCCCTCGGCCCTCATTCTCCCCTTTGCCTCTGCACTTGAACAGGGAGCAGAGGTGGGGAGGAGGACTGGATCCCAGGTTTGGAGGTCACCAGTTTCTTGGGTGAGGAGCCCTGAGCTCCCTGTCGGAGCAGCCCTCTAGCAATCCCCCATTGGGCCTGCGGCCCCTCTGCCCCACCCCAACTCCCTCTCCACCACCCAGGTGTCTGAGGTCGCAAGGTCCCCTCTTTCAGGAAGCCTTGAGTGGGAAAGGGGCTCCTGTCCCCTGAATCCACAGCCCATTGGTTGGCCTCTTCCTCACCATTCTTGCATCGTAGGGCCCACCCTTGTTACTCCCACTAGATGGCCTGTCCTTGAGGACAGAGGCCAGGTCTCACCTGCTCTGGCCAGGACTCAGGTGCTGACCAGTGAGTGATGGATAAACGTGTGGAGATCTTCATACCTCAAGCACCCCAGGGCATGGATTGGGGGAGCAGTTTACCTTGGGGGAGGAGCAGTCTAGCACCCAGCTCAAGCCGGCCAGATCAGAGGCCACCTAGTTGCTGTGGAGTCAACCTTGAGTCATAGCACCCCCGTGTGTGTCAGAGTACAACTGTGCTCCATAAGGTGTTCAATGGCTGATTTTTTGGAAGTAGGTCATCAGGCCTTTCTTCTGAGGTGCTCATGGGTAGACTCAAATCTTCAACCTTTTGCTTAGCAGTTGAGCAAGAGTGCCATTAATGAATGAAGCAGGGGCTACCTTATACCTCCCTCTCCCCCTCCTCCCCCCTTCTCTTCCCCTTCCCATCCCCTTCTCCCCCTCCCCTCTCCCTCCCACAGCCCACCCAATACCATCACTATGGACCTCACAGCTGGGTGGACCATCTTACAGACAGTCAGGCTGAGGCCACTGAGGGGAAAGGCAATGATGGATGCGTAGGCCTAGGCCCTGGTGTCCTGACCCCAAGGCTGCCTGGCCCCTGCGGCCCCCAGGTGTGTGATGGGAATGTTGCAGACACAGACCATGCAGTCCGTGGGGACAGACATGGGGTGGGACTGGGTGACCGAGCCTGAGAAGTGGGCTACTCTCCCCCTACCAGCCCTGGCAGGGCTCTCAGAGAGGTTGGGAATGGGTTGGACCAGTGACCAAGGCCTGGCTGGGGAAAGAGGGTCTGGCCTGGGGTCAGGGGGCAACACTGGGGGCCTCCCCCGCTGGCCCCTCAGAGCTGACAGCCCCCACTCCCACAGCACAATTTGTTTTACCCCAATTCTCGTGTATCCATGGCAACGCGGTTTCATTTAGAATGACTTAATCAAATCCCACAAGCTAAGGATGGGGGAGAATGCAAATGAGCTCAGATTGTAGGAGATGAGGGATCGGGGCTGAGGCCGGGCCCCAGCAACCAGGGGCTTCAGGATCCTCCCTCAGACTGCAGGCTTCCCATCTCCGAGGGGTGAGAGCTGAGGCTGCCCCAGGGCTGGGCCCCTCTCTGGACCTGACACCCTTACCCACCAGGCTCTAGAGGTGGCATCCTGTTTCCTGAGCCTTGTGGGGTCATTGACAGGTCAGGGGCCACACAAGTTCTCGAGGAGCAGACAGGGCAGGGCATACATCCTATAGCTGCTGATCCCCGGGTGCAGGAGCAGCCGCCCACTGGGTCTCCAGCCTGAGGGCCTACAGCCAGCTCTTGCACCTAGCACCCTCTGGGTGGCCACACCGTGGGTTGACAGTGTTGGAACCAGAACATGGCTTGGCCGGTGGCTGCGGAGCACAGCGGGGTTTGGAGCTGAGGCATTGCAGACCGGCTAAGGTCAGGAGTCCTGGAAGTGCCCTCCTGTCCCCCGGGAGGTCCCCGGGCTGGCTAGTGAGCACATCCAGGTCTGTGTCCTCCTGAGCTGTGCCTGCAGGGGCTGTGGTGGTGGTGGCCTCTGAGCCATAGGGTGTGGGGAGGGGGTGGTACAAGGCAGGAGTGTGTCCACAAGAAGGACATGCCCAACACTGTACCCCTGTGCTCTGACTTCAAAGTGCGTGCAGATTGGCACCTCCCCTGGGGATTCACACTCAGCTCTGTGGCAGCCTCGCTTGTATTTTTTTTCCCCTGATGATGAAAGCAAGACTAGCTCAAAGGAGGTGCTTTGGAAAATGCAGAAAAATATAAAAAAGACAGTAAAAGTCACCACAAATCCTTTGCTCAGAGATGGCTGCCCCACCGTAGGTATCTCTTCTTCCCACCTTGGTGCCTGTCTTAGTCATCTAGTGCTGCTATAACAGAAATACCACAAGTGGATGGCTTTAACAAACAGATGTTTATTTTCTCACAGTTTTAGGAGGCCAGAAGTCTGAATTCAGGGCGCTGCCTCTACGGGAAGTCTTTCTCTGTTGGCTCTGGGGGAAGGTCCTTGTCTCTTTTCATCTTCTATTCCTTGGCCCCTTGGTGATCTTCATGTGGCCTGGCATCTGTCTTCCCCCATCTCTGCTTACTTCTCTGTGCTTCTGTTCTGGTTTTATGTCTCGAAGGTGATTGGTTTAAGACACACCCTACAATAATACTGCCTTGTTAACATAACAAAGAAAACCCATTCCCAAATGGGATTATAACCACCATTGAATGTCGTGTTGATTCGATTTGGATTCATAATGGATCCTATAGGACAGAGTAGAACTACCCCATTGAGTTTCCAAGGCTGTAATCTTTACGGAAGCAGACTCCCATATCTTTCTCCCTTGAAACAACTGGTGCGTTTGAACTGCCAGGTTAGGATTTACAACACATATTTTTGGGGGACACAATTCAACTCATAACAGTGCCCATGGCTCTAATTGCCCCCAGGTGGTTTTACCCCTAAACGTCTGACTCCCTCATTGCTATCCTACGCCCTCTTGGGGCAAGTCCAATCCTAGGGTTCTAGAAATGACCAGGTCTGTTCCCTCTTAACCTCTGGGTTTTCTTTTAGAGTCTGCTTTTAATGACTGTCCTCTATTCCAGTGCACATGGCCCCAAGTCAACACCAAGCATTCCGGAAACTTCTAAGCACTCGTGATTTTCAGTAATGTCGAAAGGCAGGCTCCTGCCCGGGTGTCTTGGTCTGCGCCTCTAGTGTTTCCTCTGGAGCCATATGTCTTCCCGGCAGCATCTGAGAGTGCCAGGCTCCTTGAAGCTCCCACCTTCAGCTTCTTGCTGAGAAGCCCCAGGCGACAGCTGGCTGCATTCACGTGTGCCCAGGGGGTGGCCAACCAGGTAGCCTGTACCAGAAGCACTTTGGACCCCGAGCTCACTGCTGCCTCTCCGGAGTCAGCCTCTGCCTGGTGCCAGCCCAGAGTCTTTTCCAGAAGGAGGCAGGACAGGACACCTGGACTCACCTCCAGAGCCATCTGCGGCCCCCTGGACTGTAGCAGTCTTGAACTTCCTCCCTCCTTGGGCGCCATGGGGGCTCTTTGCCCCTGGGCAGACAAATCGAAATTGCCACGTCCAAGTACCCGTGAGCTCACTCCCTCCCTCCCTCCGATGCTCACACTCAGCCTAGCCCCTGTTGGCTTAGACACAGTTGGAGTGGGTGGCTGAGGAGGTCAGCCAGCCTTGGCTCACCAGGGCCAGTTGGGATCTCCAGCCTTGGAAAAGCATGGTAGGGGCCCCTCTTCTAGGAGACACCCCTCCCAAGCAAGTCGGGTGCACCAGCCGGCCTGGGTCTCCAGGCCTGGGGGGGAAAGGGGGTCTTGTTGTTTTGTCCTCATTCTGGAACTGAGCGGGTCCCTTTCACATGGTGACTGACACTTTGTGTCACTGTAAATCCCTGGACAGGTTGTGCGATTCCATCGTGAGTAGTTTTACATCCTCGGGTGTCCATGTCGTGCCTGGGACCACCAGGGGGACATGAGTCCCAGTGGGCAGGGAGTCCCTCAGCAGTGGGGATTCCCCCTGTGGCTGAGCTCGCTTCACGGGGAGGTTTGTTCTGAGAAGTGTAGGGTGTTAGCTCCCTGCTATCCATGACTGTTAACCCCATCACATACCAGGTCCTGCTGGGTGTCTTGGCTCTGCAGGGGAGGCAGAGGCCAGCCTGGTCCCAGACCTCCCTGCCTGGCCTGCAAAGCAGCGGGCAGCCAGGGTCTCGGGCTGGGAAAGTGGGGACTGCCAGACCATACCAGGGAGAAGGAGAGACTGGCAGGGCCTGGAGGGGGGCTGGCCACATTGGAAGCAGGGGACAGAGCTAGGCATTGGTGGGCAGGTCACCTGGGGGACAGCAGACAGGCTTGAGGCTGGGTGGGTCTTCATGCAAGGGACTTTGCTCTTGGCTTCCCCCGTACCTGGCCCAGCTCTGAGTCCGAAGGAGGGTCCAGAGTCCACTGTTGTTAGGTGCTGTCAAGTCACTTTTGACTCATAGCGACCCTGTGTACAACAGAACGAAACACTGCCTGGTCCTGCGCCATCCTCACAATTGTTATGTTTGAGCCTGTTGTTGCAGCCACTGTATCAATCCATCTCATTGAGGGTCTTCCTCTTTTTTGCTGACCCTCTACTTTACCCAGCATGATCTCCTTCTCCAAGGACTGATCCCTCCTGATAACATGTCCAAAGTATGTGAGGCGTAGTCTTGCCATCCTTGCTTCTAAGGAGCATTCTGGCTGTACTTCTTCCAAGATAGATTTGTTCAGTCTTTTGGTGGTCCATGGTATATTCAATATTCTTCACCAACACCACAATTCAAAGGCATCAATTCACTGGGGAACGACCAAATAAGGCTGGGGCCAAGAAGAATGACGGATCATTGGGTAAGGCTGGACTCCAGCCTTACCCAATGCTGCAGGGGGCCCTAGCCTGGGTGGATGTTCGGGGGGTGGGGGAACGCTTTCCCTCCAGCCAGGAAATGAACACAGTATCTCCCTTGTCCCTTCCGTGGCCAAAGCTGCTCCCGCAGCAGCTCCTAGCAGAGCATCGCCTTCGGGACTGTTGCTTGAGAGAAGGGAAGAGGCAGGGAGGGTGGCTGTGGGGGCCGCTGGCAGTTGTGGCCTGAGGGCCCGGCTATTCCTGTTCCCGATATCCCGCTCACTGGGGACTTGCTGTGCTGCAGGCAGCAGGTGCTCACTGGCTCAGGGCACAGCTCTTCCTGAAGTCTGAGGATGCGGGAGGTGGAAGGACTGGCATCAGCAGCCAAGGAAGCAGGGTCTGCAGAGCGGGGAGGGACAGGCAGTGTGGCTTGGCCTGGGGGCCGGCTGTTGGGGTCTCTCAAGGTGCCAGCTGAGGAGGGCTTCCCTGGGCCCAGGCCAGAAGCATCGCAGGGAGTTTCTAGGGGACTGGAGCCAAGGAGGGATCAGGCAGGACCCATCTGGTGGGGAGTGAATAGGGGAATGAAGTCCTGCTGAGCCCCAGTGCCACCCACACACCCGTCCATAGCACCTGCTGTCTGCCGGGTCCCCGGCAACCATTTCCTCCCAAAATGGAGGCTGGGAGCAGCTCAATGCCTCCTTCCTCCCAATTCACACCTTACCCTGAGCCACAGGGGCCTATGGCCTTGTCCCGTGGGCATCTCCCTGAGGTCCCGGCGCTCCGGGGTGGGGGCAGCCGCAAAGGACCCCGGTGTGTTTGTCCTGCGGGGACTAGGGCAGTCCTGGCCTCACCCTCACGCAGCCGGGCCGCTTCCTTCTTAAGGCCATGTTTGCAGCATGGATCCAGGCTGGCCCAGAGAGGTGCTGGGGCTCTGGACCGCCAGGGGTTCCATATCAGGAGACAGGCCATGGATAGGCCTCAGCAGCTGAGTGGCTCACAGGCAGGTGTCTGTCCTTCGGGGTCTAGATGTGTCTTAGGCAGGTACCTGGTCACCAGGGACACTGGGCAGGGGCCTTCCTCCATGTGAGCCTCAACTTCCCTCAAAGAAAAAGATTCCCAAAGGTCGGCAGTGCCTCAGAGGTGCCTCTGGCCCATCACAGGCTGCCCTTCCAGTGTGTCCTCTCTCTCTTGACACCAGATCTGCCACCCCAGGACACTGGTGTCAGAGACCCCTCTGAGCCTGGCAGGCTGTAGTGCAGAGACGTCCCTGGGAGCCTTGGAGCCCGTGGGTTAACCCTTCTCTTGGAGGAAGACCAGGTCTGCCCTCCTCCCAGAGCAACTTGTGTGCCCATGGGAGATGCCTGGGCTGTCATCCACCGCCAGCCCTGGTGAGGCCGGCCTCCTCTCCCCTGCACTGGGCCCCGGGGCTGCCCCAGTCTCCAGGTGGCAGAGGCTGGGCCAGGGGACCTAGGTCCAACCACCATGTTATCTTGAGTTCTTAGAATCCAGAACAGGACATTTTAAGATCAGATGCTGGTGAAAAACAAAGCACACACTTTCTAAATTTAGCCAGTTGAGAATTGCACATTTACCCAATTAGACTTATTGATTTGGCAAGCAGGCGCTGGTTATCTGCATTGTGCGACCGAGACCCGCCCGCCACCCCATTGCTCGAGTCTCTCTGGTCTCGTGTCTCTCTGGGCCTGCCTGTCTTTCCCCAGGGCGACCCAAGCCACTCTCCCCAAG
>NW_004444058.1:2089171-2091493 GCF_000243295.1 Trichechus manatus latirostris | reverse complement strand
GGCCTGGAGCCAGACGGGGCTGAGGGTAAGGCCCAAGTATTGACATATCTGGAACATGGGAGCTGGGCAATGGTGGGCTGGGGTGGGGGAGGGTAGGCTGCCCCCTGTGCATGTGGTTCCACCATCTCCACAGCTGGCTCCCCAGGGCCCTGAGCCGGCTGGCCCAGAGGTACAGTGCCTGCGATCTAGGAATTCTGGGAGTTCCTGGCTCAGGAAGGAGATTTCTTTCACGGTTTTCAATTTGCATTTCAGTTTTGGCTCCATTTAGTGGGGAAGCCTGGGTTCCTCTGCCCATCCTTTCCTTAGGATCTGTCTGTCTGTCTCCAAGTCTTGGTCACTTGGCCCTAGTCTCTCTCTCTGTCTCTGGGTCTTGGGCTCTGGGCGCAGACAGCTGAAGAGTCTTCCCTTGGAGCTGCATCTGAGGACTGCAGCCCCACAAACTGCTGCAATGTGGCTGTGCCCGGCAGCCCTTCCCGGATCTGAGCCCCACAATGTCTGGGAAAGGCAGGCAGGTGGGCAGGATTTGGAGGGGTTTTTTAGCAGAGATGCCAGGAGGTGGATGGAGTGGGTCCCCTTTACCACCCACCGGCACCCAGCGGGGGTGTCTGAGCCAGGCCATGATGGCAGCCTGGGGAGGTCCTGGGATGGCCCAGGTGCAGAAGGAAGCCCGTGGCCCGCTGCCAGCCCTGCCTGTCCAGGCCCCTCTGATGTCTCAGGAGCCGAGGAATGTGGGCACCACAGGTGTGATGGCAGACGGCTGTGCTGCTGCCAGGCAGGAGTCCCATCCCAGCCGGCTCAGCTCCCCCAGGCTCCTGCACACCTTCGGGTGGGGGCTGGGCGTGGGGGCAGGAACGTGGGTAGAGGCCTTGGGCTCCTTTCTTTTCATAAGCACACGCATGCTGTGGGCTTTGACCATTCACTCCCTCCTGCTGTCTCCACCCTCCTCTGGTTTCTGAGCATCGTTCCATGAGTGTGTCTGTTGTCTGTCCCTGTTGCTCATTCGATGTGCCCTCTCTCACCCATTTGGGGTCCTGGGCCCCCAGGTTAGGGATGTTACACTGTCAGGATTGGGGTGGGGGACAATAGAGAGGAGACAGTGGCCCTGTCCTGGTTGGGGCATCAGGCCCTGGCATGAGAGGTGGGCAGAGAAGTTGCTGGAGCCAGTATTCCAGGAGCAGAGGCCAGGGCAGAGGAAAGCCCGGTACCCATGCGGTGAGGGAGCCAGGAGCCGACCTTGGCTTTGGGGAAATGCGCTGAGTCTGCAGCCTGGAGCCCTGGAGCTGGCCTGGAAGGCACTGCTGCTCTAATTGCCTCTGCTCCACAGTCCCATTAAGGCAGCGCAGTGCAGGCGCCTCTCTCGGCAGCCCCTTGCAGAGCAATGAGGAATCTTCTCCAAGACTGCACTGGGAATGCTTCATGCTGCCCTGAGCAGGTGGGGGAGAGTGCTGTCGGAACCTACTCAACCTGGCCAGACCAAGCGTCCCCGGACGCAAACCAGCTCAGAGCTCCATGGGTGCTGTCTGCAGAGACAGCTGAGAGCAAGTCTCAGCTGTGCCAAGTGCTCCTAGAAAGTGGGTGACTTCAGAGCTCAGCTGGCCTCCAGGCCCAAGATGAGGTTTCTTGAGAGTCAACCTTGGCAGTGGAAGGCCTCCCAAGGTGCACCCTGGGGTCTTCAGTGCTGTTAAGGAACATCTGTGTGGTTTGGGGGAAGTGAGGAACCTCCTGGGCTTCAGCAAGCTGGAAAGAACCTCAGAACCAGCATGTCTTACACCTGGGGAAACTGAGGTCCAGAGGGGTGGGGCTTGGCTGAGGCTATTCGTGAGTCTGTGGGGATTGGAGATGTGAACCTGCGCCTCCTGCCTCCTGATTAGACCAGGGCAAGCTGGTGGACGAGTCCGCCTCACGGCAAAATAGTGACATTGTTGATGTGCCTGAGGGACACCCTCCTGGACAGCCCTGGCCTCCCCTGCCTCCTGCAACCTGCTTTCAGCCTGGTACCCAACCCAGGCCTTGGCCCAGACCTGGGCCCTCCCTCTCCCACTGGGCAAAGCTGCCTGGTCTGTGGTTCTGAGGTTCCTGAGGGCTGAGCTGAGAAAACACGGGGACCATGTTCTCGGCCCCATCACCCTGGTGAGGAGCCCACTGCCAACTGAACCTCTCATGTGAGACCCCAAAGATTTGAGTCCAGGGCCTTTCAGGTGCAGAACCAGGGTGGTGGGGCAGAGGGGGCTGCCGTGGGTGAGTGCTGCTGACTCCTCCAGCAGGCTGGGACCTGGAGCAGCCGATGGGGAAGCTCGGGGGCTCAGAACCCTGGAAGGTGGG
>NW_004444058.1:2086823-2087861 GCF_000243295.1 Trichechus manatus latirostris | reverse complement strand
GACGCGCGGGGGCGCCGCGGGGCGGGATGCTGAGGAGGGGGCGCGGACCATGCACTTCGGAGCCCCGACCGCGGAGGGCGGCTGGGTGCTGGGTGCGCCAGCAGGGGGTGAGGGATTGGGCCAGGGCAGGCAGCGGTCCCGGGCCCTCCTGGAGCCTCAGGTCCCGGGGAGGGAGTTGGGGGGCCACTCCCCAACTTTCCCGAGTCCCTCTCTTGGCAGGGGTGGCTGTGCGCTGGGGCTGTGCCATACGTGCCGAAGGCTGACCCCGCCGAGGCCAGGCGGGATATCTGACCCCTCTTGGATGGTCAGCGGGGGCCGTTTGGGTCTGCAAGGAGGTGGCCGTGCCGCAGCGATCTCCCGGAACATCTGCCTGGGCTGCAGGTGCGGCGTCTGGCCCAGGGCCAGCCTCTCCCGCACTAGCTAGTGGGGATGGCGCCGACCACTGCCCAGGCACGCAGAGAGGCGACCAGCCCGGGCTGGGGGGTGGGGGACAGCGAGTGCGGTGCTGGGCAGCACTCCTGGGGTGCGTTGTAGGGCATCCTTTAGGCGAAGTGGGGTACTTACGGAGCTGGCCCCCCCTCCTCTTCTATCCTCTCTCATTTCCCCTCTCTTCCCCTCCCTATGATTTCCCCTCCCCCTCCCCCCCAGTGGTTCCTGTGCATCCCTGGAAAGCCGGCTGTTCTCTCCGCCCCTCACCCCTCATGAGCCTTTACCTGGTCTGTGTTGCCTTTACCCCTTTTCACCCTGACTTCCTGTGAGGTGATGCTCAGTCCCCAGACGCTTCTGTCACCTGCCAGGGTCTTCCGAGCTGCAGCTACAGAGGGGAGTCCAGGCACCATGGGGAGCTGGGGCTGGGGGCAGGTCAGAGGTCACAGTCATTTCTCCAGGTCCCTGGGGGACTGGAGCCAGCCTGCATGCCCCCCGGGACTCTGGGCTCTGAAGTCCCCAGCCCTTCCTTGTTCCCTCCTCACTCACCCTGCAGCCACATAGCCATGTCCTCTGTGTGGCCCACAGAGGGGTCTGAGCTTCCAGAGGGAA
>NW_004444058.1:2083527-2085363 GCF_000243295.1 Trichechus manatus latirostris | reverse complement strand
CTCCAGAGGGACCCAGGCCCCAGGGCAGAAGCAGAACCCAAATTCCTGCTGGTCCTCAAGCTAGAGGGGCCCCAGGAGGTGAGCGGCCCGTCCTGCTGCACCGCCACCCTCCAGATTATTCTTAGGCCTGTTGTGTAATAGGCGAGCATCTGAGCAGAGGAGGACGGCTCCTGGGAGATGTCTCCAGCGGCAGTAGCTAGCCAGCCGGGAGTGCAGCTTTTGTCCCTTCCATCTGCCCAGCACAAAGGGATAAAGGAGGATGTCTCCACCACCCACCCAGCAAAGGGCTGCCAGCCGTGGCGATGGAGAGGGGCCAGGGCCAGCGAGGGTCTGGCCACTCCACCTCCTGGCGCTCCCTGAGGCTGAGTGTGGCTTGGGGTTCCTGCCCTTGCAGCCATGTGTGCGTGTCTGTGCGCGTGTTTGTGCATGCATATGTGCACATGTGCATCTGTTCCCCTGTTTATGCATATGCGTGTGTACTTGTGGGTGTGAGTGCATGTGTGCTATGCATGTGTGCACGTGTGTGTGTGTGTATGTGTGCGCTCTCCTCCTGGGTCCAGACCGAGATTGGCACAGTGGCCTGGGTGAGTGAGGTTTAGGTCTGCCGTCTGTGGCTCTTCTTCCTGCCTTCCTTCCCGTTTTGTGCTTGCAGCAGCCTTCAGATGTTGAATGGGGGTCTCCACCCCCATAGTCAGAGCTGGCTCTTCACACCTATTCTCTGAACTCCTGCTGCGCACCAAGCCTCAGCTGGCGTGGGAGGAAAGTGCGGGGTGGGGGGCAGTCAGCCTGCTTTCGAGGAGTGGGACCTCCGAGAGGCTGCAGCAGAGCTGTCCACGCATGCTTGGCATTGCATGGGAAAGGCCCGAATGCCTGCTGACTTGTGTCCTGCAAGATTGTCACCTGCCACACATCTTCTTCCTCCTTGGGCCCACAGAAGTGTGTGTGGTCCTGCACACATGTGCACATGTATGAACACGTGTACATGCTCACTCTTGGAACAGGGGCACCCAGGCCACGAGGTGGAGCGGCCCCCACTGTCCCTCTTAAGATTGCCTTGTGAGGGGGGCCTTCACACCGCCTAGTCAAATCAGGACCTGGGACAGTGTGGGGAGCAGGGAAGGACACAGCACAAGGGACAGATGGTGGGGGGTGGGAGGCTTGAGATGGACTGAGCTGCTGACCCTAGGGGAGTAGGCTGTGGGGGGTTGCTTAGTCCCCCAGGGCGGCTCCGTGAATCCTCAGCCCCAGCCACACGCCCTGTGCCCTGTGCCTGGCTCCGCCTCTTCCCTGATGTGGCCCTGCCTGCAACCTGGGGTGTCAGTGATGAACCCTGCTCTTGAGAGGGCAAGTGGTCACCCAAGGGCAGGGGATCTGTTGGTTTGGGCTTTCCCTGCCCCTGGGAGGCATGTGAACCAGCCTGTGCATGCCTCAAGACGCAGGGGCTCCGGTCCCTTTGGAGGATCCCAGCCCCCTTCCTGGCTTTGAGACCTAGTTGAGTCCCCTGACCGCCTGTTCTGCCCTGTACTTCTGGAAAGCAGCATCTGGAGCCAGCTGCTCAGGGGCATTGCAGATGCCAAGCGAGGTCATTCCAGCACCCACGTGGCCCCGGGAGCAGCTGGGCTGGACTCCCTCGGCCATGCATGCTGTGGTTATTTTACCCGGGCGCTCCCCCCAGGCAGCCAGACCGGGCGGAGGGGCCACTGTGTCCAGGAGGGCTTCCCTGAGAGTCCAGCCTGTCCTGCCCCTGCCCCAAACTCCAAGGTGCCCCCAGTGACGATAGGCCTCCAGATCAGCTCTTTGAACCCGTTGCCATTGAGTTGACTCTGACTCACGAGA
>NW_004444058.1:2007554-2083115 GCF_000243295.1 Trichechus manatus latirostris | reverse complement strand
TCTCTTCCAGCTTCTGGTGGCCCCAGGCGCTTCTGGGCTTGTGGTAGCATGGCTCCATCTCTGCCTCTGTGGTCACATCACCTTCGCCTTTGTGTGTCGTCTCCTCTTCTGTCTCTTACAAGGACACTTGTTGGTAGATTTAGGGCCCACCCAGATAATCCAGGATGATCTTATCTCCAGATCCTTAATTCCATCTGCAAAGACCGTTTTTTCAAATGAGGTCACATTCACAGGTTCTGGTGTTAGGATGTGGACACATCTTTTTGGGGGCTACTATTGAATTCACTACAGTGATGGTGTGGCCTACTCTGCCCACCCCCTGCCTGACTACCTCTGGACCCCCACTGTCCTGGGCTATGTGGGCCGTGTAGGCAGAGCGGCCCAGCAGTGGGAGCCCCCAACTGACCTGCCCCCTGGGCTCCCCCTGCCCGAGTCTGTCCTCAGGCTAGGGCTCCAGAGGGTCCTGGGGGGAGGTACTGGCCCCCTATGGGGTGTTGAGCCAGGTGGATCTCTGGTGGCCAGAGACAGGAGGACAGGCCTGGATTCCAGATAGAGGCCGATGGGGCCAAGCTGCTGCTGGTGGGTGCAGGGAGGATGGAGTGGCTCTGACAGCCCCAGGGCTCCCCCACAGCTCTGACGACTGCTGGCCAAGCCCAGCGCTCCCTAACTGCAGCCAGCTTTATGTGTCCCCTAGTAGCGTGGACCGGGCCAATTCCTGGCTCTGCTCTCAGGCCAGGGCTGCTTTAGTAGAAAGACTCACCTGGAACCGGCTCAGTAGGTGTGAAGACCATGATTTGAGCAGGTGTTGGTGCGGGTGGGAGCAGGACAGCACCTGGCCTCTGCTGTTCTTGGGAGGAAGACCCCCCAGCTAGCCTTGCCCAGCGTGAGATCAGCAGGTTGGAGGCCTCAGCCCTGGAGCTGGGCTGGCTCGGGTGGGAACCCAATTCTACTACTACCCAGCTAGGGGGCCTTGGCTAGGAAACCTGGCCTCCATGTCTTCATCTGTAAAATGGGCCAAAGGTAGCATGCAGTGGGTATTATGGGCAGTGGATGTGAGGCTGAATTGAAGCTGACCTTGGCAGTCTTTTGAACACTGCTGCCCCCCATCCCTGCCCCCTGCCCCAACAATCCCTCATCCCCTGCTGGTCCAACACATGGAGTCCTCTCAGAGTCCTGCACCCAGACAAGCGGGGGCAAGGGGCCATGGTAGAGCCTTGTTCCCGCCTCCCTGTTCCCTGGCATACCCAGAACCTGCTGGTCTCTACAGAACCCAGTGCCCAGAGCTGAGCAGGCTGCCGGCGCCTAATTTGTAAATAAGAGGCTGGCACTGGGCCTTTCCTGTGCCTGGGCCCCAGGACCCCCATGCTCAGTAAGTGCAGGGAGATCTCTTCTCTGCACACAGGGCCTTGGAAGCCCTGGCCCTCAGCTGCCTGGCTAGTATTCCCCCCTCACCTCCCCACAGGATTGTCCACCTGGCAGCAGGGGTACTCCTTCCTAGGGGGGCAATATGGGGAACCCCTCCCAGGAGGGGCCCTGGCCTTCATTTGTAAAAATGCCGACCAGAGCCCGCCTTTCCGCTTACCTCTCCCCTTCAATTCTGCACCTTCCCAGCTTTCACAGCTCCTTCCTTCGTTGGTGGCCTTTCCCTTTGGGCCTCGTTAAGTAGTCATGAAATGCCCCACTTTTCTGAGAGCTCTGATCACCTCCCAGCTGCGCAAAGTGAAGCTGCACGGCTCTGGATAGCTCCCGCAGCCTCAGAAAACATGAAGGGCAAGCCTTGTTGGCTAGTGAACATGTTCTGCTCGGTGGCCCCCAGCCTGCCCGCTCCCGGACCTACTGTGTGCTTGGCTTCCACTCCATCACCCTCGGTCAGGCCCCAAGCTGCCGGCCTGGCTCACATCCTGGTTTGGGGGAGGCCCAGTCTCCCTGATCCTCAGTCTTCTTGTCTGTAGAAGGCGTTCGTGATGACCTTACACATAGGGTGGTTGTAAGAGAAAATGAGGTAGCAGTGGGGAAAGTGAGGAACATTCCGGAAGGTGGTGATCACTCCACCTTGCTAGGGCTTCCTCCTTCACAAGGCCCTCCCCCCCATCCTTGGGGAAGGCAGCTGGCTCCTGGGAGGGGCTGATGTTCAGCCCCCTCCCTCAGGGGTCTGTTGCTGGGTCACTCAGCGTGCATTGTCTGGCACCCCACAAGCCCACTCAGAATGCCTCAACACCCTCCCATCGTGTGATGGGTACAGCCAGCCGGGAATGTGACAACCCAGCTCCCGAAGCCAGAGCCACTGCCTGGGGCACCTGCAGAGCCCATCCGAGCAAGTTCCCTTGCAGTTGGGAGTGGAGAACTTGGACCTGGAAACTGTGGGCTGACCAGGCAGATGGGGTTCCTCTCCCCAGGCAGGAGGCAGACTCCTGAGTCCCGCCACCCTGGCTCACGGCTGGCTTTCAGCCCCCAGCCCTGCCCCTGCGCTCACAGAGCTGCTGGGGCGCCAATGATTCAGGTTGAACTTTGGAGGCAGTGCCGTCATTGGCAGACGTGGGGGAATGTCTGTTTGCACAAAAAGCACATTCTGAGCCCGGATCTTTGTCATTTTTCAGAAACGCCAACTCTAGGCCCCGTGCCTGGCAGCCCCTCTGATCCTGGTATATGGCCCCTCCTGCCAGTGCGGGTGAAGGGCGGCTGCCCTCCTTCCCGGACCTGGTTGGGGGTGGCACCCTGGGGACTAGGGTTGGGGGCTGGGCTGCCTTCACCCACTAGAGGCTGAGCTTTTG
The DNA here is from genome assembly GCF_000243295.1 of Trichechus manatus latirostris. Taxonomy (NCBI): domain Eukaryota; kingdom Metazoa; phylum Chordata; class Mammalia; order Sirenia; family Trichechidae; genus Trichechus; species Trichechus manatus. Next base: position 2,080,344 of record NW_004444058.1, on the reverse strand, counting down.
TCACTTAGTCCCCTCCCCACGGGAGGTATGTGAGCAAGTATCCACCCAGGTTTATGGAAGGAGAAAGCCGAGGCCTGAGGGCAGCTGGCCATGGTGCCCAGACAGCGGGCCTCCCGGGAGCAAAGCAGGAAGTTGCCAGGAAGATGTCATGCTGGGTCCTGGGCCTCAAGACCCTCTACCCCAGGCCTTGCCTGGCGGGAGTCAGCCCCTAGGAAGTGTTTCATCTGGGCTCAAAGGCAGCAGTATTGTTCTGGAACAAGCCCCCAAAGGGAGGGGCTGCAGTGGGGGCGCCAGAGCCCTTGATCTGGCCTCTCCACCCACTCTTGCTCACCACGTCATTGGTCTTTGGTGCAGCCACCCTGAGCAGTGCCCTTTACACCAGGCCGATAGGGGTCCGGGGCTTGGGTGGGAGCCACGCTCCCCCCTGGAGGGCAGGAGGAGCTTACTAACCCCCCAGCCACTTGCTGCCCCTCAGGCGGGCTACAGGGACTTCATGCATTATTCGCTCCGCCCCTAGCCACCAAGAGAGCAGCAGATGGCTGGGGAGGCGTCTAAATAATTCACGGCAATGGGGACTGGAGGCTTGGTGGGGCTCCCTTCCTGGGGCCTGCCCAACCCGGTCCCCTGTTCAGCCATGGGCCTGGCAGGAGCCTGCTCAACAGCTCCGTTACCCAGCTTGTCCATGTCTGTGCTTGTCTCTCCTGGCCTGGGGCCTCATATACAGCAGCAAGCCCTCTGCCCACCTGGCCCATTGAAGGACTTACTACGGGGGCTGTCTGGCTGTGTGGCCCTGACAGCCAGGAGGGTCAGGAGGGCTGCCTGGAGGAGAAGGCTCCTGCTGCTCAGGCAGGAAGCCACATCCTTCCCGGCCTGGGCCGCCTCCACCCCACCCCCATGATGGCAACAGCCTTCCTACTACTGGATCTCCCCAGTTTCCTTGTGGACAGCCAGGGTGATCTTGCCAAAGCTCAGGCATGATGGAGCCCCCACCCCTCCCCACAGCATCAGTGCCGGCTGCCCTCAGGACAAGTATTCTTTCTGGCCCCCATAGCAACTCTGGGAGGTTGGCCCTTCCCCACCTTAAAGATGAGGAAGTTGAGGCTCAGGGAAGGGAACTGCTGGGGTTCCAGGGCTGGCAGGCCAGGCCCTCGGTCCCATCTGTGGGGAAGCACGTGGCTTACAGAGGTGCTGGAGGGTTAAACAGGAGCACCTGTGCACACGGTCTGCACTCAGTGGTGCTGGTCCCTCTTTCCCTCACGAAAAGGGCCATGGGGTAGCCAGCACTCTGACCACATTGTGGGAGCTCTTCTTCTTCCATCCCAGGCTAAGAAAGCAAGTGACTCACAGGACTCCCCCTGTGGCGTCCTCCCGGCCAGCACCCTCCTGGGCCCTGCTGCCTGTGCCTTCCTACCTCCCGGAGTCCACCTGGCTGAGGCCAGCCTGGACCCCAAGAGAAGTCCTCGTGGGCCACCCCATTCTGGCTGGCCCAGGGTCCCCCCTGGGAACCCTTCACCTCTATCTTGCTTCTTCATTCCACCCCCTACAGGGCCCGAGCTCTGTACCCCCAGCAGCCCTGTCCCCTCAGCAGCTCAGTCCTGCCAGCAGCTCTGTCCTGAAAGGAAAGCCACGGCAAATCCCTTCACTGGTGTCCTTGTTCCCATCAGCAGTGTGGAGCCCTGGGTAACCCCCTGAGACACCCTCTCCCCATATCCCCAACCCCCCCCCCTTTCATAATGGACGAATGGTTCCCAGGTGCCCCCAGGACTGTGGCCAACATCAGGGCAGAGGCTAGACAGTTCTTTCTGCATTTCCCAGGTTGGGTGGGACATCGGGGGCAGCCCCCAGTCCCAGGGAAGGGGGAGCCCTTGGAAGCCCCTGACAGCCTGGGGCTTGGTGGCATCCCTCCTCCCCAGAACCTGACTGGGACTTACAGCCATGGGGCTGGGTGGGGGCTGGGCTTGGGCAGGGGTTCCGATAGCAGAAGGGCTGCCCGGCTGGCTCCCTGGGGTGTCAGCAGGATGGCTTGGGAGCCTCTCCTAGTACGGGAGAGCAGGGCTGGTGGCTACTGGGTGGAGGCACCGGGAGGTGTGCATCCTTGAGCAGGAGGCCTGGCTTGTGTAGGCTGCCCGCTGCCCGCCACAGCAGACCTATGACCCGGCCAGTCTCTGAGCAGTACGGTGTCCAGCCAGGACCGTGGCCCGCTTCTCTTGGCCAAATGGCATTTGCCATAGTGAGACTCCAGAGCAGCAGGTGGCCTCTATTTGCCCTGGTGGTGGGGTCTGGGGGTGAGAGAGGAGGCTAGAGGGAGTCCATGCCAGAACAGCAGTCCCTGCTTGGAGCAAAACCAGAGTGTGTCCCTGTGGACAGGGGCACCCAAAGGCGCCCCCTATGTCCTCACCCCTCCTTCTCTCCCTCTCTCCCTCTGCTCAGCCTGTCCCCTGAGTGCTCCCTTCCGGGTCCTACGCCCTGGTCTTGGGGGACAGTGAACATCACCAGAGCATCACCTATCCTGGGAAGGGCCCTCTGATGCTGTGGGGGGGTGCCAGGCCTGGGCCTGGGGACAGGTGAAGACCTGGGCACCCCACCTTCTTGCAGAATTTGGTTCAGTTGACTAAGTTCTTGGAGCTCTGCACCTTTCAGTGGAGGCTCAGGTGGCCCCTCGCTTGAGACAGACTGGCTTTCTCTGGGTCCCCTGTGGTCTTGGGGGGAAGGGCAGGTAGGGTTGGCACAGAAGGCCAGGTGTGAGCAAGCAGTTCCGGCAAGTTTAGGACAGTAAGGAGGCTGTCTGCCCTCCACCACCAGCAATGCTGCAGGGACCGCTGGTTCGGCCCCCTCCCCCCGTGAGGGGCGGGGTCTCCCGCACAGCCTGCCTGAGAGGCCTGTGGCCTCGCCTTCACCCCTGTACCTGTGAAGCGGAGCCTCGTGGGTGGCACGCGCACCCTGCAGGCTGGCTTTGTGTTTGTGTGTGTGTGTGTTTAGATGTATTTTTAAAGCGACTTTGCAGCTGTGCTTGAGTCAGTTTCATTATTCGGCGGGAGTTCGGCATGCAGCACATTTCAGGGTTATTTTGGGCTTGGCATTATTGAGAATTATTATATTCTATATTTGCAAGGAAGCTGCATTGCTCGGGGATAATCAGGCTGAGGAGGGGGGTGCTTGATGCCCTTTGGGATAGCGAGACCCAGAGGAGGAGAACGAGCCTTGGAGTCAGACGTGCAGGCCGTACTGGATACATGGGGGCCGACTGTGACGCGGGCTTTGCCTGGGCTGCACTCCGCCTGCCCCTGCCCACCTCCACGCCAGACCCCTCTTGGAGGGGCATCTTGTAGGTGCTCCTGGCCCACCTGACTGGGTTCTAGCAGTCCTACCCAGGGCATTCTTTCTCCTGCTGGCCCTTGCTCGTTGCCGTCCCAAATCCTGGCCCTTGGGCCAATTGAACAGAATGTCATGAGTTCATATACTGAGGGGCTAAGCCACACCGACAGTCTTTGTACACTCCAGACAGACAGACAGGCTGACTGCCTGGCCCGGGAGAGCCGGGCACACCTACACAGGGACATCAAGGCAGAGGGCCTCCAGCTGCAGTCTGGGCTCACCAGTCTTGCAAAACCTGGATTTCAAGTGTTGGGCTGTTCCCCGGACGCTAGTCTTCTGGGCAGCAATGTCCACTTTGGGCCTTGGCTTAGTCTCCTAGTGCTGCTCTAACACAGATACTACAAGTGGTGGCTTTAAAGAACAGACCTTTACTGTCTCACAGTTCTGAAGGCTATAAGTCCAAATCAGGGTCTTGGCTGTGTCGATTCCTTCCTTGTCTAGGTGATGTTGGTTCTTGGTGATCCTCACTTGGCATCTGTCTTGGCCTGTGTGTGTGTGTCTGTGTCCAATCTGTTCTGTTTATAACTCAGAAGTGATTAGGTTTAGGGTACATCCCACACTGATATGACTTCATTAACACAACATTAACATCCACAGATGTAAGAGTTAGGAGTCCATCACATATCTGGGGAGGCACAGTTCAGTCCATACATAGCAGGCCTCCTCTGGGTGCTACCCCAGGACAAGAGAACAAGAATAGGGGAGGGGGAGAACTTCCAGAAGCTCCCTCCTAGGTCCCCCGCCCCCCAGTCATGGAACAAGGCAGGGAGGGTCCTACTCAGCCCTCCCAGGACAGGGGTGTAGGCCCATTGCACAAGCTACCTGCAGGGACAGTCCCTCTCCTGTCTGACCCAAGTCCCTCACGCTGCAGCTGAAGGTCTGGCTCTTTCCTCGGGTTTCGGAGCAGGGAGTCAGTGTCACATTTGTGGGCACACGGCTCTGCATTTGGCTCTGATCTACTATTCTCTGCCACCCGCTCCCTCACCAAAATGACCCAAATTGCCCCCTTGCGCTCAGCTGTGCCGTAAAAAGCCCCACTGGTGACTCAGCCATGACTGTGGAGCTATGCTCTTGGAGACATCTGAGGTCACAGAGGCGGCCCGTCCTGGGCACTAGTGGCCTCCTCCAGACCCCCAGGCCAGGTTGGGGGCCCAGGCAGATCTTCTCAGCTGAGAGCCTCTCCCATGCCTGGACTTGGCCATTTAGTGACCCGTTCCTTGACCCTTGCTGGGCAGAGAACAGAGGACAGATGGAAAAGGACTGGGTTTGAAGGACTTGGGCTGAGACTTTTTCCTCCCCTACTGACCCCCTCAGTCACTGTCCCCATTCCCTCCCCTCCCCCGGGTCTCAATTTCCCATCTGAAGGTGGGGAGCCGACCTCTCCGAACTTATGTGACCAAGGGTCCTAGTGGGAGGAGGGAGGGGCCCTCAGACCCTTGGCCCACCCATCCATGGGGACCACCCTCAGCTGGGCAGGGCCCAGGGTGGAGTGTCTAGTCCAGGGTCCGAGGGAGCAGGTCTCAGAGCCAAGCAGGGCTCCCAGTAAGGGACCCGAAGTCACTGTGACCCCCTCCGGCATCACAGGGGTGAGTGGGCTTCTTCCTGGGCACTTGGCTCAGGTCCCCTTGGTCACCCTAGGTCTCTACTTATTATGCCCATTCCTCCAGAGCCAGAATTGGGAGGCTGTCACCGGAGCCCCCTGGTCTGGCTTCTCCAGCCCTTAGTCATCCCAGTGTCTCTGCAGTGGCCTTGGTCAGGCCCTGGTGGTTGTCCCACATTGGTCAACCCTTACTTGGTGGGCCTGGGCGCTCTCAGGGTGGGTGAATGGGGGTGGGGTGCCACCTTAGGGAGACCTGCAGCCCCAGTCCAGACTGCCTGGTGCTGGCAACTCCATCTTAGCAGGGCAGAATGAGATCTGGGCTCCGAGTGATGTGGTCTGGGCAGCCCATCTGCCTCCAGCCCATCTGCTCTGAGTGGGTGGGGGCTGCTTGGGGCCAGGGTGGCCCTGTGCCCAGCAGCAGAGGGGGCCATCATCCCCTCTGCCTCCAAAGGGCTTCCCACCACAAATGGCTACTAGGGAGTCCTGACCTGCCTCATCAGTGGGCACAATGGATCCCAAGTCTGTCGAATGAACAGGAGTCTCCTGACCTTCCCTCCCAGGGGCTCCCCAGCGACAGAGACCTGCCGAGAGAGGACTGCTCTCTTCTCCAGCATCCGCCCTGACTGCTCACGACGGCCAAGTCCACCGGGCATAGAACCAGCCTCTCTGCCTTGAGGGACCCCTGAGGTGGTGAAGGAGGGCCCCCTGAAGGAAGCAGCTTCCTTGAGTGTCTGGCCAGGGGTGTGACAAGCCCCTAAAGTCTGACTGGCCACTCGCCAGAGTCAAGGCTGCCTCTGGCACCTGCAGCCCCGGGAGGGTCGGGGGGACAGTCCAATCTTGCCCCAGAGGAAATGCTGGGCGGGGCTGCCCCCCTCTGCTCTTTATTGAAAATTCCTGGTGACTCACCACCTAATGGGCGCTCTTCTTCCTTTCTTTTCTTTTCTTTTCTTTTTTTGCCCTCAAGAAAAAATAAACGTTTGCATTCAATGCTGCGGGGCCCACGCAGCCTGCAGGCAGCATGCAGCAAGGTGGGGGGAGGGCAAACGGCAGGAGAGGGGCTAGGGATGGGAGCAGGCATCAAGGGCAGCGCCCTGTCTTTGTCCTGGGCTTGGCTCGCCCAGGCCGGGGGTAAAAGTGTGTGTGTGGACATGCTGTGGCCACATGTGACACAGGAAGTGACCTGTCAGCACCCTGGTCTGTCATCGGAGCCCTGAAGGCAAAGGAAAGATGATTGACACCCAGAGCTGCCCGGGGGTCAGGGGAGGAGCCTTGGACGACCAGCTCCTGGCCATCGGTCACTCAGCGGTGCCTGGTTCCAGCTGGGCTGAGGGAGTGGGTAAGAGTGGCTCGTGCATGTATTCATCAGCCAGAGACCTTGGCTGAGGGCCAAGCGTGTGATACGAGGCCCAGCTGAGGCATTTGGTCGCCCTGGGGTCACTGGAGTAGCAGCTCACATGTGTGCCAGACAACTGGACAGGCCTGAAGGGTATGAGATGGGCCTGGTCACTGAGTAGGCATGGTCATTGGCTGAGTGTGGTCATTGGAGGTAGGCGTGGTCATTGGAGGTAGGCGTGGTCATTGGAGGTAGGCTTGGTCAGTGGAAGTGGACATGGTCAGTGGGGGCATGGTCAGTGAGTGCAGGCTGGTGGGGGTCCTAGGAGACATGGCCTGGAATAGGGGCTGCAACATGGGACTCTGGGGCAGAAATCAGGGTGGGAGCTGGGGAGGCCATGCTGGATGTCTCCCTTGTGGCCCTGGACTCAAGAATGGCCAGCTGGAGCAGCCCTGCAGGAGGCTGATGAGAAGGCAGGGGGCAGGGGGTGGCTGGGGGTGGGGAGAGCTCAGGGACAGGGTAGAGTGGGGGTCTTATAGAAACTCACTCATCCGGAGCAAGGTGCCCATACTGAGGTCAACCTCAGGGCAGTGCCCACGGCCGACTTCAGCTGGCTGGCTGCTGGCACTGAGTCCCTGGCGGCATGTGTGTGGGACCCACAGCTGGAGGGCCACCTCCTTCCCCATGGGCCGTGAGGACCCTTCGCCATCTGCAGGCAGGTGCCTATCAGGTGGATCTGGGTGTCTCTCTTTAGTCTGGAAGGAGGCAGTGTTTTCCAGGTGCCCTGAGGGCCTTGTCCACTCCTCAGCTCCCTGAGACCATCCCTACCTCCTCCTTGCTCAATGCTCATCTGAGAAGGGGCCCTGGTGGGTGATGGGGAGCAGACTCTGCTTGTGGGGAGGTGGCGGCCGTTCTTAAGCCTCTCAGCTGGTCAGCAGGCAAATCACCTGAGAAGGATGTTGGAGGAGGCAAGAGTCCCCTCCCCACGTATGTCTGGATTTCAGGAGGTCCTGACATAAACGCCAAGAGCAAGTTGTGTGCCAGACCCAGTGGCAGGCACCCTGGAGTGGGCAGGAAGCCCCCCTTTAGCCCCACTCCCAACATGGACACCCCCAGCCCCACCAGCCTCCACTCGGTGACCTTAGGCCAAGTTTAATTCTCCTCAGCAGCTCCGTGTAGTCTTGCTGGCTTTTAATCTTCGCTTATGCAGCATCATTTCCTCTGCGGCACCAAAGGTTATTACGGCTCCTCTTCACAGAGGACTCAAGATGTGTGATTTGCCAGCCCCTTAGCTGGAGCATGCCGCACGGCCTCTCCTGTGAGCTCAGGTAGCTCTTGGCAATCCAGCAGGATTAGGAGTGCCTCTGGGGTGTTTGGGTGGCTCATGGAACTGGCTGCCTCAGAGGGACATGGACCTTCTTCTAAAGAGTCAGCTCCCACCCCCTTGCCAACTGCCAGGCCCTGGTGTCTATCTGGGGGCAAATTTCAGGACGGGCCTCGGAGTCCGTGATGGGACCTTGTGAATGTTGCCAAGGCCTTGTCTTTCCCCACTGCCAGGACCTCCGGGCCTAAAACCCCTCCCCACTCTGATTTCTCCTTCCAGAGCCCCTCCTCCACCTGTAGGGAATATCGTTAGAAATCATGTACTCACGATAGAGCCCTCTCTGGTTGGTTTCTTCTGTTTTGTTGGCTCGAATATGCTACCGCTCACATTTTTAAAATGGTTTTTAGTCTATAAATGAACAATCAGTCCAGTCCCATTGTCGGCGAGCCGACCCCAGCTCCTGGCGACTCCTGTATGTCAGAGCAGAACTGTGCTCCGTAGGGTTTTCAACGGCTGACTTTTTCTGAAGTAGATTGACAGGCCTTTCTTTTGAGGCACCTCTGGGTGACCTTGAGCCTCTAGCCTTTCTGTTAGCAGCTGAGCATGTTTGCCTTTTGCACGACCCAGGGACTCCAGTACAAATGAACACCAAGCAAGGTAACCTGAGTGCCGTGGTGGAGTTTGAGGAGCAGGCTTAGGAATACTTTACACAGGGAGCTGCATGGTCGGGACGTCAGAGGCGGCAGCATTTAGAGGGTGGCTCCAGCAGGGGAGAATCCTGAGGTGGGGCCGTCTGTGCTCAGGGGGATGGCCGGCTAGGGAGGGGTCCTTTCCTGCAGTGCTGATGGCTAGGGAGGGGTCTGCCAGGCAGCCCCTCACGGCTCAACTCTCTTCAAGCATCGACATCTGGGCTGGTCCTGGACCAGGCTGGCTTCCTGCCGGCAGCCTCCTCAGCCTGTTGCCCTGGGCCTGCCTGGAGGACGATTTCTGGGCCTGTGGCTCCAGAACGCGGTGGGCCCGCCCTTCTGAGTCCAGACTCCCCACGCCCTTGCTCTCCGGCAGAGCCGAGTGCACTGGGCTTTCCAAGGCTGTGGCCCCCCAGGAGCCCCTCCTCTGCCCACCCTGTCACGGGCTCCCCTCACGGGTGGACCAAGACCGGAAGCTCTCTGAGCGTGGGCTGCTTCCGGTTGCTCATGTCTCCCTCCTCAGCCCTAGCACAATGCCCAGCACACAGCAGGCACTTAATAAACATTGGCTGACAGCTGGGAGGGCATGGAGCAGGTAGGAGTGATAAGGGCAAGGAAGGGGCACAGGCTGGGAGGTACTGGTGTGGCCTCAGGCAGCTTCCCTGTCCCTGGAAGGGGCTTTGCGCCTGTAGCTTTAATCTGGAGGATCCCTCCAAAGGCCTCATTCATAGATGAAGGACAGGGCTTATTTGCATACATTTGCATGCAGTATGCAGAAGCTTTTAATTTCAAGGATTTTTGTATTTTTAATCAAGGCAAGTTGGCCTTGTAGCTTCCTGCACCCCTGCCCAGGGTGGCATGGAGATGCTAAGATGCTGTTGGCCAGACCCTAGGGGGTGTGTGTGTGTGTGTGTGTGTGTGTGTGTATGTGTGTGTGTGAGGGGGAGGCAGGGCCGAGGCTGGAGGTCTCTGGAGCTGATGGAGCCAAGGCCTCACCGTGATGACTGTGTGTGTGTCGGAGGGGGAGGGGGTCGCACAGCCATCCTCCTGTCCCTCTGTGCAGCAGGGTGACATCCCCCACCATCAGGGCTGTTTCGAGATTGGCCTGAGGTGGAAGGGAGTGTGAATAATGGTGGGGTGCATCTCCTCCCTCTTTCGCCTTCCTGAATCCCCTTCCTCCCGAGGGCTCAGGAGCCTGGGGTGGGACCATGGGGTCCAGCACTGAGCAGAGGCTGGGGGCACTGGGGACAGGAGTGCCCTGGGTGTCCGGTGCGATTGTCCTGAAATGAAGCTTGTTGAGGTGCCAGGGGAGGTGGCTTTGCCTGCCGCCAGCAAGCGGGCTCGGAATCTAGGTCAGGCTGGTGCAGGGAGGTGGGCCGGGCAGTGAGGGCAGGCGCCTGCTGCCATGTGCTCTGGCAGGGCCATGGTGCCCGAGGGAGGACCTGGCCTCCTGACCCTGGCCTGGCCTGCCCCTCCTGGGGGTGGTACTCTGAGCAGGGTGGAGCTGGCCGTCTGAAGGCAACGTGGGCCCTGGGTCACTCTGATCATGACTGTGGATACCCTTGTAAGGGTGAATGTGTACTTGTCTGTGTTGGGTCCCGGATGAAGTGGGTTGGCCACAAGGATTCAGGCCAAAACCTTCCAGAAGCTCCCTGGTGGCCTTGACCCTCCAGCTCTGTTCCTGCCTCCACTCCCTGCCAGCTCACACCCCATTATCATACCCCCGGGCCACCTAATCACCGCACTCCTCCCAGCCTCTCACAGCCACTGCGTTCCATGGGGGTGCCATTCAAAGACTCAGGCACCTGACTGTCCTTCCGCTTTGCTCCAGGGTTGGAGCTGGTTCCCAGGCCTTGGGGCCTTGGCTTCCTGCTCCCCTCTGTGGAACAAGCATAGCTCAGGGTGCAGAGGAAGGTGACCACTCTGGCCAGTCTCCACCACACTCCTGCAGCCTCCAGAACCTCAGACCCCAAATCCCACCATCTCCTGCTGTTTGTGTCTCTGCTTGTCCCCTGCTTGTCCCTGGAATTAGCAAGGCTCCTTCTGAAGCTGTCTGCTGCTGGGCTTGGGACGCCGGGAGCAGGACTGGCACCCTTGTTTGGGGGCTGGAACGGGGTAGTGGGGCAGGTGGGGACACCAGGCCCTAACAGCAAAGCCTCTGCATTTGGGGTCTTCTCGGCCAGGACCACTTATTCCCGTCCACTTCTGGGTTTGCTGAGGCCCCACTTTCTTGAGCCTTCTTTCAGATGCTCCCTACCCCGAGCTCAGCCTGTACTGGCCATATTGCTCATGGTGACACCTTAATGCTGCCCTCTGCTCTGCTGTCCCCACTCCATCTCATCCCTGAAGCCTGTGGTCAGCATGTGGTGGCCAGTGGTCACTCTAGGGTGGCCTGCGGTCATCCTGGGGTGGCCTGTGGTTACTCTGGGTGACCCTTGGCCAATCTCTGTGGTCAGTCCAGGGAGGCCTATGGTCAGGCTGGTTCCACATTGGGGTGTCCTTCTCCTCAACCAGGCCACATGCTCCTCTGTGACCCCAGCCCCCAGGACCAAGCCTTGGGCTTGACTCGTGACTAGGGGTGACTCCACATGGGGACCCGGGGCCCAGGGGAGCAGGGGGTCTTTGTGGGGGATATGAGAGACCCAGAGGGGAGGGACGTCCCAAAGACAAGTGTGTCCTGCACTCCCCCTACCCAGCCTCTTCCCAGGAAGGAAGCTGTTCAGCCCGCACTGGGGTGCTGTGTGTGTCGGGAGGCCTGGGGTAGGTCCTGGCCACCCGCAGGGCCCTCCAGAGCAGCTTAGTTTCTTAACAGAGGCTGTAATGTTGACCGAACTCTTAAACCGGGCAAGAAAGTGACACTGAATTGACTTCAATGCTGCATAATTAATAAAACCTCCCAGGGACTGGCGGCTCGGCTGTTTGTCTCCCAGTGGCAGGGCTGTCAGCTCCACTGTCACTGAGTGTGCTTCCATCCTTAAACACTCTCTTGACACTTTGGAAAGGTAATTAAAATGCTTGGGGGAGCGATGGGACTGTGTGGCCTCCCAGACGGAGAGCTGAAGGGTCTGTGGCCTGGGGCCAGGCTCTGGCTAGGAGACTGGGCAAGGCCCCTCTGCTTCAGTCTCCCTACCTGAGAAGCAAAGAGGTGGGACCAGGTGGCCCTTCTAACTCAGAGCAGAAGAATCGGGGCCATGCTCGGGGCACCCCTCCACTGTGCCCCACGGGATCCCTACAGTGCTGGCAGCAGACTCAGAGCCCCTGTCTGCTGAAGTTTGCCGTGAACTTCAATCTATTGCAGCAAGTCCCTGGGAAGCGATTCCTGGATATTTATGTTGTAGGGCAGAATCGGGCACACAGATCTGCCATGCACCGCAATGGTTTCTAGGGTATATATCTGCTTATTCCACTGTCCAGGAAGTGATTTCTCATGGTCCCCCACTCCCTGGAGGTCAGTGGGCAAGGTGGCCAGTGCTACTCAGCCACCAGTCAGCCTGTAGCCTGAGAAGAGCAGAGAAAGTGCTCTCCAAGCCGCCTCCTCAAGGCCAGGCCATCAAAGGGAGCATCTCACTCGGACGTTTGGTGCAAGAAGGTCTGGCCCCAGCTGGCCCCACTGAGGGTGCTCACTACTGTCCTCATCACTGCCTCCTAGATCCTCCTCTAGGGCCCAACTTGAGACTTCAGTCCTCCTTCTGGGAGACTGAGGCCAGAGGGGCCAGTGACTTCCAATGGGCCACACAGAAAGTCAGGGCAGAGCCAGGACTTGAACCTGGATTGCCTGATCACCTGGCCAGGGGTACCCAGCACACAGTGAATGCAGCAAGTGTAGTAAACGCGACCGGAGTGACTAATGGGCCCTTACCCCAGCCCTTGGGCAGAGGTTCAACGCGATAAGGAGGTGCTTTAGTGTTCTAGGGGTGCCCCAACAAATCGTGTGTGCGAGAGTAGAACTATGCCCCATAGGGTTCTCAGTGGGTGATCTTTCAGAAGTAGATCTCCAAGCCTTTCTTTCGAGGTGCCTCTGGGTGGACTCGCGACGCCAACCTTTTGGTCAGCAGCTGAGCACGTTAACCTTCTGCACCACCCAGGAACTCGACTCGACAGCCACTGGTGTTTCGGTGCCATAACAAAGTACCACAAAGTGGGTAACTTTAAAGAACACAATTTATTCTCTTGATACTCTGATCAGGATGTGGGGGTACCATTCCCAAAGCACCCCTCCTTCCCCCGAAGGAAAGGAGGCGGCCAGGGGTGGGGGAGTGAGGCGCAGGCAGTAGAAGAGAGACGGAGCAGGGCCTGGGAGGGCAGAATCTGGGCTCCTTGCCTCAGTCTCCCCATCTGAACACATGGATCAGCTGAAAGGAGAAGGGCTCAGGCAGGGCCCCCGGGCTCCCCACTTGCAACTCAGTATTTGTTCATACCTGCTACCCTCTTCAAATAAGAAGGAAATTAAACTCCTGGGGAGCCTTCTTCCATAAAGACATGAAGAGCCGCCTGCCACCAGCCTGCCCCCAGCCAGGCCCAGTGATCTCAAAGATGGAATTCTGCTAAATGCCCAGAAAAGAGATTTACGAGATCACAATTTTAAGCAAATTAACATGTGCGGCAGGCGGCTTTTAATCACTGCTTTCATCGGTGACGACTCATCACCGGCTGTGTGCGGTGGGCGGGGCTGGCAGCCGCATGGATTATTCATTAGAATCTGAACTTGGTGTCAACTGGCCTCTTGAGAGGGAAGGGCCCAGTGAACAGGTGGGGGCCTGCCTCTTGGAGACACACTGGGCAAGCCCCAATCCTTCCTTCTCTCGGGACCCTGGGTTGGCACCTCTCCCTCCTCCCCACTCTCTGGTTTTGTTGTCCACCCCTCCCCACTTTCTCTCTCTCCTTGCCTGTTTTCTCCTTCTCTGAGACTTGGGGTGGCCGTTGGTCCCTTCCTGGAGGGGGCTGTCCCAGGGGAAAAATGAAGCTGGGTGTGGGAGGTGCTGGACTCCTCTGCCAGTACCCCCTCTGGCTCTGGCCACCCCATATACATTTGCACACTAGTGCCATGGCTTGGGCCCAGCAGACAACCCCCCCAACAGCCTTCCTGGTCTGGTTAGACACCCCCTTCTAACCTTCTTGGCCCAGAAAACCCCTCCTCCCCAAGACTTTCTGCCCTGGCCAATCCCACCTCTTCATCCTTCTGGGCCTCGCAGATCCTCTAACCTTCCTGGCCTGGCAGACCCCCCCTGCCTAGCCTTCCTGGCCAGGCAGACACCCCCTGCCTTCCTGGACCAGAAGACCCCCCCACCCAGCGTACCTGGCCCAGCTTCGTCTCCAGTAGGAAGGACCCCCTCCCTGCACAGCCAGCAGCGAACCTCAGTCAGAGGCAGAACAAGATCTGCCCTTCCCTGGCCTCTGCCCAGCTGAGTGAGCATAGGTCCAGTCACACTGAGTGTCCAGTGGGTGTCCTGCCCTGCCCAGAGGGACCAGGGCCACTGTGCGTGGCAGTGGAGGGAGTAGAGTGGCCCCTTTAAGGATGCCAGGCAATTGGCCCAGGGGCTTTCCCTGGCAGGACCCTGGTGATAGTGCGGCGTTGGCAGTGTGCCCCTCCCCCTCCACACCTGGGGGCCTCGCTGGCTGGAGCAATCACACTCAGAGGTGGTGGGGGCAGACCACAGTCCTTCTGCCAAGGCTCAGGGGCCTCAGGGCCTAGGGCTTCCTGTCCCTGCCACCTCCTCTGGCCACCCTCTGGGATGCATCTGCCAAACTCCTGCCAGACTGGGCTGCGGGCAGAAGCGGCACCTTTCAAAGCATCACTCGCTAAACGGAAACATCTTTTGTTGATCTGGAAAATGCTATTTCCCTCAGATGCTGGATGCGGCAAGTAAAATCAAAACACGTCCCAAAAGGAGGCAGGAGTGGCTGACTTGGGTCCGGAAGGACACGGCTCCTGGAGACCAGGGCTGGACTCTGCCCCAGGCAGGCATGCCTGGGGGACTCAGCTGTTCTCACCAGCCCCACACCATCCCCATGCCCTACAGGCTTTGGGCTCTGCTTTCCGCTGCAGGGGCTGTGCGGCCAGGTTGCAAACCCTGATTTAGGGGACACAGTTGAGGGGGAGCATACAGAGAAGGGGATTTGGGAGCATGAACAGCCGAAGCTTTCTACAAGAGCTATCAGGGCTCAGCCCTTCCCTTGGGCTGGACCAGGGCAGCCCCGTCCCCTTAGCCACCCCTTAAAGTGGCCTCAGCCCTTCTTGGGAGCCCCTCCTAGGTGGGGTGACTTGTCCTGGATCCAGCCCACAGCCTGGGGACTGGCTTGTGTGTAATGATCCGAGAGACCCTGGGGTCTCTCCTGACCCCAGGGCCTGGCAGCTACCCCTCTGGGAGGAGGGGACCCAGCCTTAGGCATCTGTGGGTCAACCTGGAGGACAGGCAGGGAGGGCAGGTGCTGGGAGGTCGCTGAGCCTCTGTGGGAGGAGCTGTGTCTGGGCACCACCTCTGCTGCTAGCCTCTGAGCAGAGCCAGTTCAGTGCTGCTGAGACCCCCACCCAATGTGCGTCTATCTCCACCGACAATGGGGCATGAGGGGCAATGAGACGGGCATTGAGGAGTTAAGGGCAGGCGGGGCTCCCGCAGGAGGGGCGGTGCCCGGTGGCAGCGGCGGCGGCTCTTCTCTCCCTCTCTCTCTTCCTCCCGCCTGGCAGCAGCGGCAAGCTGTTAGGCATGGGCTCTGTGCTCAGGGCACCCCTGCTCAGGCTCGGGCTCTGGCAACCCGTGGGGCGAGCTCGGGGCACAGGCACCCTCAGGCCCTGCCGGTAGCGGTGGGATTGGTGCCCACGGGCCATGGAAGAGCCTGGGGCCCCCGGCGGGCTCAGCCGGGACCAAGGTAATGGTTTGGGTGGGGGTCGGGTGCAGGTGGGGCAGGAGCTCACTACAGGGGCTACCTGGCCTGTGGGGGGCCCAATTCAGGAAGTGCTTACCCCTCTCCATGGGGTTCCCAGGGCTACAGCCCGATGACCCCATTCCCCAGCAACACACACACCCCTATCATTCACTGCTGTCCTGGGTACTCGGAGAGAGGGTCCCACTCACTTGGGAAGGGTGGAGACAAGCATGATGGGCAGCAGGGAGGAGGTGCCCACAGCCACACTGACCCAGTTCCCCTGACCTCTGGCTTGCCCCCAGCCAATACCAGCTGCCTGGAGGGAGACAGGATCTGAGGATGTCCAGGGCTGGTGTGCTGTGGCCCATGGAACCCTGGGGGCTCACCTGGTCCACCTTCCTCTCCAATCAGGGCTTAAAAGAAGCACAGGTGGCCCTGAGCCTCAGTCAGTCAGTACCATGGACAGCAGCAGCCAATCCCATCCCTGCCTACCCTACTGCCTGGCACTCAGGCTGGAGACATCGGGCGCTGATCTGTCCTTTCCTGGTCTGGGGGCCCACGTATTGCCCTGGGAAGATGGTACTGAACACCAGGGGCGGCAGGAACCTTCCGGGGCTTCCCAGGGCCGCCTGGCGCCAGGAACTGGGAAGTGAGGAGGAGTGTAAGGGTGAGGGACGTCGGGGCCAACGCCCCAAGGCTTCTGAGGAAGGGGTCTTCAGAGCTTGACCCACCAGAGCTTCTCCTCAGCATGGTCTCTGTCTGCACCTCCCCCTGGCAGTGCTTGTTCTGGAGCCAGGCTGGGGAGAGTTGAAGAATGAGGGGCCAGCAACCTTGGCCAACTCTGCAGCAGGAGTGATTTGGGCAAGACAGTGGGAATAACTTTCTGAGGAGGGGAGAGCAGAACTTGACTCTGGAGACATGTTTGGTGCCGAGCATTCTGCCCTCCGATTGGTGTGGATGTAGGGGACAGGCCAAATGGCAAGCGTGGAGAGGTGAGGGGGAATCACAGTGCCAATGCCGGGGACAGGGTGGGCTGTGATGGTGCCTCTGACAAGCTGTGTGGCCCCATGCCGTGTGCTGTAATTCTCTGAGCTTCCCGTGTGAGAGAGGGACACCATGGGGCTGTGACACCAGAGAAGCCGTGAGGATTTGGAGCAAGAGTATCTGCAGGGTGCTGAGCACAGGCAGGGAATGTCTATCTGCCCCCACACTCCCAGACTGAGATGCCCTTAAGGATAGAGGTGTGTGTATATGGGGCTGGTGAAGTAGACACCCCAGCTTGGCACTCTGAGGACAGGGCTGGGCTTCGTGTTCGGGCCTGCCCAGGTGCACCTGACCAAAGCCCTCACCCCAGTGCTGGGCAGGGCTCCTATGTGGGGGTAGTCCCCAGGGAGGGCCTGGCCTGCAGAGAGCTCCATGGGGTCAATGGCCTGGGGTAGCTGAGCCTCATTCTGAGCCACTGGGTGCAGGACACCCATGCCCTATCTCAGGCTGCCTGCTGCCCGGTACACTGTTTGCTGCCCTGTGGCCCCAAAGCTCCAGGGTTCAAGGAGCCCGACCCACTGAGGGTCCTACTCCAGCGAGGGAAGAGCAATCACTGAGTACCCTGGCCTTGGTGGGGAGCAGTCAGCCACCGTGCCCGCTCCGTTCCCCCACCCTGGGCGAGGGTTGCCCGGTGAGGGGAGAGGATGCAGCAACACTGCCTTCTCCACTGGGATGAGTGTGCTGGCGTCCCCTCCCAGGAGAATAGTCTCGGATGTGCCTTGAGGCTGGGAGCAGATGGGCCGGAGTCCTTGGTCCAGCCCTCCATCTGCCCCGCTAATGAGCTGATGATGAGGGCTTTGCAGCTCCTGGCATCTCTCTCTGGAAGTGGGCAGAGAGCCCGCTCCGGAAGTGACCCCTCCTGGGGCGAGTGGGGATGCAGGCCCTTCCACAGCTTGAGGCTGGCAGTTCCTCATCGCAGGGGGCCGGGGGCTGAGGAGGGGATGAGTAATTGTCTTTCTGGGACTGTGCTTGCAGTGCAGCGGACGTGGGTTCTGGCGGTGGACAGACTTCCTGTGTGGGGACGGCAGTGGGCGGGGTCCTCGGAGTGGGAGGGGGGTGATCCTGGGAAGCTGTGGGAAAAGCAGGCACCCTCCCGGACAGCCCGGTCATTGCTGCCCCACACCTGCCGGGTGCCAGGTGCCCTAGGAGCCCCCACTGTGGGGCCTGGGTTGTGGCTGGTCAGCAGAAGAGGGGTTGGCTGCTCTGAATGTCTGCCTGTCAGAGTCCGTCCATGGAGCTCCTCGAGCTCTGGACCTCAGGGGTGGGGCAGCCAGAGGCAAGAATTCCCAGGGAGCAGGAAGTTTAGAAGGGCAGGGGAACTTAGAGGGGCGGAGGAGCCTAGGGGCAGAGAAGATCAGGGCCACGGGAGAGACAGGGGAACCAGGGGAGGCAGAAGGGCCTGGGGAGACGGAAACCTAAGGAGACTGGGGGCCCAGGGTGCTCCATCAGCAGACAGGTTCTTAGGAGCGGGGATGGACCTCTGACTGAGGACAGTGGCTGCAGTGTGCTGGGCTGGGTACCTTTAGCCTGCTCAGACTGGGAGACCTGTGACCGCCTCCACGTGGCTTGGCAGCAGTCTTGGTTCCCAGCACAGGCAGACCCCTGTCCGAGGCAGCCCAGCTCCTTCGCTTCCTTGTGGAACTCTACACAGGTCGGTGCTCAGCACCAAGGGCCAGGTTTCCAGTGGCCTCCTCCCCAGATCCCTCCCTCTGTCAGTGGTGGGCGTAGGAGAGGACAGCATGGTGGGGGCCGGGGAGCCATGGGGTTGGGGAGAGCCTCCTGGCCTGCTCCCCCCACAGCCCAACCCTCAGGCGGGAGGCAGATGTCCAGACCCCAGGCCGGTGCCTGAGCAGGTGGAATCAGGCGGGGACAGGGCACCTGGCATGGTCCCTCCTGTATGAGATGCCTGGACACTCAAGAAGTAAAGCTTGCAGGTCACTTTTCCTTGGGCGGACCTCCAGGCAGGTGCTCGGGGCTGTGGGCCCAGCTCTCAAGGAAGCTGCCCTCCCTCCCACCTCCTCCTCCGCATGGCCCTGCGTTCTTGTGTTTCCCGGCTCCTCCTGGCCTCGTGACCCCTCTGCCCGCCACGTCAGCTGCTGTCCTCCCACCCTGGCCTGGGCTCCTCTGACTTCGGGGATCCTCCCCTCGAAGCTGCTGCCCCCTACTGCCCAGAGGAGTTTCCTCTCTGCCTGCTGGGCGGCCTGGGCTGCATCTGGTGACTTTTCAGGAACGGCCCTACCCTGGCCGCTGCTTGAGCCTCCTGCCCTCTCTACTTGCACTGGGGCTCTCTGGGTAGGTACGCTGGCCTGGCCTGACCCCTGCCAGTGCTCTGGCCTGCCCTGGCTGCAGCACCCTCTGTCCCCCCTGCCCGGGCTCCTCTGGCTTTCTGTGAATGAGAAGTAGGCAGCAGGGCCTCGGGGAAGTGAGGGGCTGGGGCTGGTGGTGGGAACTCCATGGATACTGACAACGGGACATTGATAGAGTCCCTCCCTGAGGGATACCAGGTGTGATGACTGTCCACAACTAACCCCATGAGCTGGGCTGCCACCTGCCCCTAGCTGGGCCTGCCGGGATGGTGGGAGGCCAGAAAGGAGCCCCCTGTGGCGGAGGCGGGGCGGCTCCTCTGGGCAGCATGAAAGGGGGGCCTGGTGTCGGGAGTCTCCTGTCTGTGTGAGGACCCCAGGTTTCTTCGTGGTGCTCAGCAGGCGGGCCTGGAATTGGGAGCGGCAGTGGCAAGAATTGAAGGGGCTGGCTGGGCAGCAGCGGGGCCTGGGCCACCTGGACAGGAAGGGGCTCCTCTAATGAAAGGGCGTGGGCCCTGGACCCCAGCCTCAGAGGGCTCGTGCCCGTGCCCCGTCCGGCTGCTGGGATTGCCCAGTGATGCCGTTCCTGGCATCTTGTCCCTTCCCAGCTTGCATCTGACCATCACGAAGACCCTTGGTTGGGTGGCAGGACAGAAAGTCCTCGCTGGCTCTCATCTGTACCCAGTGGGGGCTGGACCTTTCCTGCTGCGGACAGTGCTACCAGCTGGGGTTGGGGGGCAGGCTGCTGCCACCCCCAACCCAAGCAGCTGGGGCCAGGCCGCTGAGCCCCTCAGACCTTTGTGGGCAGAGCAGGCCCTGGGCTGTAGGGAAGTGGTGCCTCAGGCTGGAGATGGGCCCCCTGCTCTGAGTGGAGCCGAGCTAGGTGTGGTGGACAGACAGAATGGCCAGCCACCGAGAGCCTGTCCCTGCTCTTAGGACACACGCCATCCCTGGCTTCCCCAGAGGCCAAGGGCATAGGTGGTGAAGGCTGAGGTGGCCAGAGCAGCCCCAGGGGAAGAATGAAGTCTGATCAGCCTGCCCCCAGGGCTTCCCCTGCCTGAACCATGCGTTGGAGTCAAGCCCTCCTGCCCGAGGGATTCTTGCTGCTCCTGGGGGAAGCTGGAGCTGCTGCTTATTGGAGAGGGTGCTATTGGGGGAACGGGTGCAGCTGGCAGAGCCCCGCTGTGCCCTCTGACCTCCCAGTGCCCCAGCTTGTCATGGAGCTACCCGGGCTTGCCTGATCACTCTGGGCTCTGCAGTGGCCGCTGGCACCTGAGTACTGGGCACCGCCACCCCACCCTTGCCTGGGTGAGGTCTGAGTGAGCCAACTCACACTCCCTGATAAAATAAAAATAGTTGGGGAGGAGGCGCCCAGACGTGTGGGGGGATGAGCTGCCTCTTGAGATGCTGAAATCGTCTGTGGCATGTGTGTGTGGGCAGTCCTCCCCTATCGGAGCCAGGCCAGCGGCCGGGCCCATCTGGGGGGTGCAGCCGGTCTCTGCTCCCCGGGGGACCAGGATCTCTCCCTTTGGCCTCCTTTCCACTCCAAGTGCAAGCCAGGCACCACTGCATGCTGAGCTGGGTCTGAGGGGGGCCAGCAGATGCACCTGGGAGGATCCCCCCAACCCAGGCTGCCAGGGAGGCAGGCACTGTCCCAGGCCGGAGTCAGACAGCAGGGCTGGAACACTGTTGGAGGGAGTAGCTGGGCTGGGGAAGGGCTACTCACGTCCTGTGATGAACGAAAGGGCCATGGGACTGTCCTCCAGAAAAGCACATGTATTGAAAGGGGAGGGGGCTGTCAGGGGATGAGGGGGCCAGGCTGCGGGGGCAGCCTGGTGTGGGCAGGTCTGCAGCCCCTGGAGGCTGCAGGGAGGGAGAAGATGTGGCCCCTGGCTCCACCCGCCCCCATGTACGCTAAATGAGGATTGAGTAAACAAGGGCACATCCCTGTGCCCCAGCTTGGGGGGCCAGTTCCCGAAGGGTCACCCCTGCCTGTGCTAGAAGCTCATGGGTGTCGTTTGTGGGTTTGGTTGGAAAATTAAATTGATTTTGCAGTCGTCCTCAGGGGACAGGCGGGATCTCGCCACCAGCACTGCGGGCTGTGTTTTCTACTGTGTTAGGACAAGATTGCTCTGAGCCATAAAAACAAAATTAAACATCAGGCCCGGCTTCTGAGGGTGCGGCGGCAGCTCCTCACAGCCATCCCCCTTGCTCCCAGCGGCTGGCTGCGCTGCAGGGGATCGGGGAAGAATAGGCAAAGGGCTGGGGAGGGAGCTCCTTGGAATGGGAAACTGAGGCTCAGGCAGGCAGAGCGGGGCTAGGACCCCTCCCCCCGCCTGCCAGGGTTGGGCCTGCATGGGCGCACCTTTCCTCTCCGGGGTCAGTGCGTGCCGGGTGGAGGGCATTGGAGGCTCTGGGTTCCAAAGAGTCCTGCCTTTATCCTCTCCCTAACCTGGAGAGTGACCTCGTCTGTCCTCTCTGTCCCTGGTGTGTCCCTGCACCCTGGATCCTCTAGGATGGGGCTTGGACTGCTGGTGCTGGCTGGAGGTGGCTGAGTCCTAGAGAGCTGGGCTCCAAGCCCGTCCAGCAGTGTCCAGGCCAGGAGCCGGCTGCAGTCACCTCCTCAGAGCTGGCATGGTGGACTTGGTACCAGTGGCTGTGTCATCCCCTGTCCTTGAGGGCTGAGCTTGTGCTCTCTGGGACATCCCCTCTGATCTGTCTCATCTCCCTCACCTATGGAGCATCCACTGTGCATCATGTCTTAGGCCATGTGCTGAGAACGGAGCAGGCTGCAGGGGTGGCTCCATGCCCAAGGGGCCCTGGGAGATGGGACGGTAAGCAGATAAACACACGTGGTTGGGTAGCCCCAAGGCCATGGGGAATCTTGTAGGAATAAAACAGGGTTACAGAACAGAGGACAAGAGAGGGGCAGCCTGGGTGGGGCTGGGGGGGCTGCCGCTGGTGTGTGTGGATGGGGGAGGGGATTAGGGGGATGAGGCAGGGTACATCCCTCTCCCATGGAGCCCCCTCCTGACTCAGGGCCGTGCCCCCACCTGCCCCGCCCTGGGGGGCTGGTGGACCTGGGGGATGGGTGGGCCTGAGGGAGTACGTGGTCCGGGGTGGGTCTAGCCTCCATGCAAGGGGTGGGGGGTGCGGCTGTGCATTCCCACCTGAGTGCTGGGGGCTGTAGGGCTATACCAGGTGTGTCTACCTAGGCCACAGGGAGCCAGTGAAAAGGAGTAGGATGGCCCTGGGCCAGGACCATGGTTAGGGCCCCGGCTCTGTGATGGGCTGAAGAGCACAGGGCAGCTTCCTAGGTCTCCCCCCGGGCGCTTAGCACAGCCAGGTAGGGGTGGGGCTGGGGTCCAGGGAGGCTGGCTGCAGTGTGGGTAGGTGAGCCTGTCCCAGGACAAAAGTGCCAAGGCCGGGTGACGGTTCTCTTGGGCGCAGGCCGGCCCTCCTAAGACCGTGGACTCTTGAGCCAGGACTGAATGGCCCAGTGTCTTGGAGGGAGAGGTGTCTGGTGGGGGGACAGGATGGAATGAGGTTGGGGCAGTGACCGCAGGGTTAGTAGGTGAGGAGGGTGGGAGCCGAGGGCAGAGGGCTGGGCACCCGCTCACCTCCAGTGTCACCTGGAGGCAGGTCTGCTGTCTGGCAGCACCTGGGTATGGAGGCTTCCTCGAGGACTGTGGCCTAGGCTGGGGGATGCCTGTTGGATGGAGGGTGGGATGGCTTGGGTGGCCCCCTAGTCCTTGAACCACGCAAGGAAGTGATTGAGCCAAGGGCGGATCAGGGGTGCACCAGGGATCATGGGACATGGCAGAGGTGCTGGCAAAGGGTGACCTATGTGGGCCATGGGTGGTGTGTGCCTTTCTGTGGGACAGGTGTGTCCTGATTGGCTCTGCCCAACCTTGGCCTTTAAGGAGCTAGAAGCTGGGGGATGGGGGTTCCCCTTGCTGTGCACTGGCAGCAGCTGTGCCAGAAGTGGGGTGTGGAGCCTGGTGTGTGGTCCCCTCCCTGGGGTGGGGGCTGCTGCTCCTAGCTTGGGGCATCTAAGCCATCCTGGGGCTGGGCCGTCAGCATCAGCAGCAGTGGGCTCAGCCCGGGCTCAGCCCAGGCTCAGCCAGCTCCCTGCAGCAGCCCTGACCCAACTGGTCGTGTTCCGGGGCCTTGGGCACCCCAGCTTTGCAGCGGCTGAAGTTCTGTGCTGTCCTGTCTCTGAAGTGTCAGGGGGTGGGGTCACCTTGGTTCTCAGGGTAGAGGGTGGCCTCCATGGTGGAGTCATGTGTCGAGGGTGGATTAGACGGGACTTCATCTGGCTGGTCAGTCCAGGATTACAGCTCAGGGCAGCCAAGGTGGTGGCAGGAGCCCGGGTGCTGGGGCTCAGGCCCATGCTGGGAAGGGTGGGCTGGGCCCATCAAACCTTCCCCACTCCAGACCTCTGCCCTGGCCAGAGGGGCAGCCAGACCCACCAGGCTGAAAGCAGGAGGGTAGCTCATGGCCAGGGGTGGAGGCTGGGTGGCCTTGGGGGCTTTGAGGAGAGCTGGGCTTTGGGTAGGGCCTCAGGCCTGGGTCAGTGGGAGGAGAGGGTGCCCCCAGATTGGGACAGGCCTGCCCTGAGGGTAAGAAGGAGACCTTGGCCTTCTTGGGCACGAAGAGCCATAAGCTCTTGATTCAGGAGTGAGTGGCCCAGTATCATCATGGAGGAAGGGTCATCTGCTGTGGGGGGCAGGATGGAATGAGGTCAAGGCAGTGATTGCAGGGTCAGCAAGTGAGGAAGGCGGGAGTGTCACACTGTGCCCAAGGCAAAGGGGGCATATGGCCCTGGGCACCAAGGGTATAGGCCATGGGATCTCAACCAAGCTGGGGTCCACCAGCTGTGGGATCCCTCCCCAGCCGTGGCTCTGGTCCAGGAAGGGAGGTTTATGGGCCTTGGTTCTGACACTCCTTGGGGATCCCCCCAGACCGCTGGCACAGGCAGCAATGCTGTTGGGGGGGGCATCCAGGAGCCCCGTCTTCCTGAGACGCACAGGCCTCCCCCTTCCTGTTCCAGGGGCTAATGGTTTCCTAATCCAATTCTGAAGCAAAATATGCAAAGCCGCTGACCGCCCTCTGCAGATAAGTCAGTTAGGGCTTCCTTGACAAAGGCATTTAACTGGGTTCTGGAATTTGGCTTCCAGTTGATCACACTGGCTGTGGCTGGGGGGGTTCTGGGTTCTCTGGTCCATGTCCTCTCTGCCTGCATTTCTGCCTTCTCAGTGACCTTGGTCCCCTGCAGCTCTGCCAGGCCCTCCCTGTTTTGGGCTCTCCGGCCCCTCCCTCTGTGCAGAGCGCAGGGGTTAACCACCCATCGTAGACATTTCTGACAGAATCATGGGAGCCTCAGGACAGCCGGGGAGGGGAGGTGGAGGCTCCTGGGCATAGTCAGTAGGGTGGGCGGCCAGCACTCATGAGGTCTGCCCATGCCAAAGCCCAGGCACTGCCTGCAAAGCTGCCCCTGGAGACTGCCGGGCTTCCAGCAGGACCCTGGGATGGGTGAGGCAGATGCCTGGCCGGCCCTTCGAGGCCTGGCAGTGCCCATGCAGAAGGAACAGGGTGGGCATGGGAACTGGGCTTGAGGGCCCCACGGGTGGGTCCTTTGCACAGTGGGTGGCCAGGACTGTGGTCAGTCAGCAGCAGGGGTCCCAGAGCTGTCCCAACCCTGGGGCTTCTGTGCAACCCCCAGATGCCCCCAACCAGGAGGATGGTTTGCCAAGCTGGTCTGGGGGTGAGGTAGGCTGGGGTGCCCAGCAGCACCCCAGCAGTCGGCCCTAGTGGCCGAGTCCCCTCTGTCTTTCTTCTTTCCCATCCCTCTGCCTCCCCCACCGAAAGCAGCACCACGGGGTCACCCGCTGCTCTCCGGGTCTGCCTCTTGCCTGGGTCCAGGGTCCATTTGGCATTTGTGGTGAGGGGCTGCTGGGTGCTCCTTGAGGCCAGGTGGTGGTTAGGGGAGGGTGGCTGCCTAGGCTGGCCCAGCCTCAGGAGACGGAATGTGGCAAGGAAAGTGCTTGGAGCACCAGATGCCTTTGTCTGTGGGAAAGGTCACCTGCCAGGGGCTGGGCCTTGGAGAGTGCCTAAGGCCGCCAAGGCGCTGCCTCAAGCTGGGTGAGGTAGGCTGGTGTGCTCGGCCTGGGCCCAGGGGCCCTCACTCGCTGAAAGGCCCCCAGATGCCTTTGTCCACCCCTGCCCCAGGACAGGGAGAGGGGGCCAGGCTGGAGGCCCCATCTTGCAGAGGGCTGGAGGTTGTGCCTCGGGACAGGATGCTGCTGCTCCTGCTTCACCTTGGGGTCCGCCCACCTCTGGACTGTGGAAGCCCTCTCGGGGGGTCCCTGTGAGTGCGGATGCCAGCCTCTGCATCCCAGTGCGGGGAGGGGTAAGACAGGAGCCCTCGGTGGGGTGGTCTGTGAGGACTGGCACCCCAGGCTGCATTGACCATTGTAGCTGTGTTCTGGGTGTGGCCGGAGTCCCCAGGAGGCCGCCTTCTATCTTGCCTGTCGTGACTTGGCCCTGGGGGCTGGCACCTCCCTGGTCCCCTCCTCCCCAGCTGGGAGTTCCTAAATCCTCTGAGCAGCTGGGCTGGATGGTAGCCTTGGATTAGCATTGGGACTGGGCCAGAGGAGGGCCTCCCCACAGAGCCCCTGCACTCAGAGCCACCTCCGCCTGATGTGAGCTGGGCCCCCTCCGGCCTCTGCATGCCCACCTTGGTCCTGGCCGCTGCCCAGCATGACTTCAGCCAGGCCTGCTACCCACCAGGTCTGGGGAGCAGTGGCCTGCCTGGCTGAGGCACTGCTCTGGGTCACAGGAAGCGTGGCCATGTGTCCAAAGTGGCAGCTCGACCAGCTCGGTGAGCAGGGGCCCGCCTGCCCGCAACTGGGAGGAGGGGCAGGGGCACTGGACACAGGTCCCCTGAGGCCAATCTGACTGCTAAAGGAACTAGCTGGACTCTCGTGGAGGCGAGGAGGGGCTGTCCCTGGAGGTGTCAATGGCCTGGGGTCTCCCATCCCCTCCTTGGCTGACCTTTACCCTCTCTACCTCTTGAGTCTCCCTCTGGGGGTCAAATGTGGCTCCAGCAGCAGCCTCAGGAATGACCCCTACCCTTCTGCCTCAGAGCAGGCCTGGGAGGTGAACCCAGACAGTAAGTAGGGGTAAGCAGGGCAAGGAGGGGGCTGAGGGGCAGGGCCCCGGCTGGATTGCTGGGTGGGATGCTCAGGGAGATTCCTGGTCACTTTGGAGGGCAGTGGCACCTTCAGCCCAGGTGGGGTGGGACCAGTGTGCTGGTGCCAGGCAGAACACCCTCTTGCTGTCGTGACCCCCTGTGGTGGGATAACACCTCTGCCTTGGAAAGGAGAGGGTCTCATGGTCTGTCTCAGGAGGCCCAGGGCAGCCTCAGTGGGGCTGTCCACCTGGGTCTCTACTCCGCTGGTGGGCAGGCCGGGTCCAGGCTACCACCTCCGAGCCCTGTTCTAGGCCTTCTGTGGCCCAGCTCTGTGGCCGCCCCTGCTTCTCCCTGCTCAACCTCCTCTCCCATTCCCTGGAGGTCAGGGAACCCCATCCCACTGCCAAGGCTCCCTCCTCTCCAAGGTCTAATATTGGTTTCTTTCTGGAAGTCCTTGCTGACTAGTCCCCTCGGGCTGGGGTCCCTGGTGGTGTGGACCTCTTGGGTACGGTTCCTTGGGGCCGTGCATGTGCTGAGCTTT
Source organism: Trichechus manatus latirostris (assembly GCF_000243295.1). Taxonomy (NCBI): domain Eukaryota; kingdom Metazoa; phylum Chordata; class Mammalia; order Sirenia; family Trichechidae; genus Trichechus; species Trichechus manatus. The sequence goes on along the minus strand of NW_004444058.1, from coordinate 2,054,079 downwards.
CAGGGAGTTGGTATGAGGGCCCGGGTGGCTGACCCTGAGCCTGCAGCTCCTCCAGCCGGACGCTCTGGTACTGAAGCCAGCAGCACTGCCCGCTGTGACCTGGAAGAGGGACAAGGTCAGACAGAGAGGGGGAGAGGGGCAGTGGGCCTGGTGGGAAGGTCTGGGTTCCGGAGCTCAAATTGGCTCTGTACTCTGGGATCTGTGCCCTAGGGGTTTTGGCCTGTCTGGCACCCTCTCCCCCTTGTCCTCCATGGCTTGAGGGGCCTCAGGGAGTAAGTATGATGGGTGCTGGTGTTGCTGTGCTTTGGGAGGGGCGGCTCTATGGTGTCACAGGAGGGGAGAGCAGGTACCCAGGAGTAAGACTGGCTTCTCTCGGGGGTGGCCTGTGTGTTGAAAGGGCAGCAAGCCAGGCGGGGTGTCATGGGGTGCCTACCGCCCGCCCAGGCCTGCCTTGTGCCAAGCAGAGGCCTCTGGTGCAGAGGGGCCCCTGAGCTTGGCCACTGTGGAACCCTGCAAACTCAGCTGCTGTACTGTGGTCTCACTGTGTATGCTCCCTTTGAGGGGCCAATCCCGGTAGTGGTAGGGTGGGCAGGTGGCCTAAGCAGGGCAAGACCTTGCCTGGCCCTCTGTCCCTAGGATGTGGAAGAGAGGCAGCCATATTTCCTGGTGGCCCTGACCATGGGCAAGCCCAGCTTGAGTGTGATCGGAAGACAGCCTGGGCCTGCCCCTGGGGATCTCAAGAGTGGGCAACGGGTGGGTGGTCTCACATTCCCTCCTGCCCTGGGACAGGACTGGCAGGGGCACTTGGGGTGGTGGGGAGGAGGCCAGGTTGCTGTGAGGGTGGCGTTGCCCCAGCGCTCACCAGCACTCTATGTCTCTGTCTGTCTGTCCATGTGTGGCATCCAGTGGAGCGGTGCATGAGCGCCATGCAGGCAGGGACACAGATGGTGAAGCTCCGCGGCAGCTCCAAAGGCCTCGTCCGCTTCTACTACCTGGATGAGCACCGCTCCTGTATCCGCTGGCGGCCCTCGCGCAAGAACGAGAAGGCCAAGAGTAAGTGCGGGGCCAGGCCCAGAGCCCCTGGGTGAGAACCCCTTGTGTGGGAGTAGGGACCCCTCCTAGAACAGCCAATGGACAACTAAGGGGGCAGTAAGACCCTGCCCCTAGAAGTCTCTAGGTGGCTCTGGGCCTTGGGCATAAGCTCAGTTAGCCTTGTAGTGACATCTGGACCATGGTATGGGGGAGCCAGTGCCCCAACCCTTGTGACCCTTGCCCGGCCTTGAGGCCGTCTGGCAGTTTCTGGGACTCAGTGAGCCCATGCAGCTCCCCTGGAGTCTAGCCCTGTGCCGAATGCTGGGGTGGGTGAGAGGCAAGTGGATAGACAGAGGGAGACCCCGGCTGGGGCCCTAGAGTGGGATAGGGAGGCAGCTCCTGAGCTAGGAGGGTCTGCACAGGCAGAGGGAGGGCAGGGCGAGGTGGGGGGTCCCAGGGGTCTGGAGGAGGCACATAAGTGTCCTCTTGGGCTGGGAGATGGGAGTTTCCACACCTACTCTGGCATTGCCGACCTGGGGCGGGACCAGGTGTCTCCAGGGCCTCAGCCTAGCAGTTGCCAAGGGTGCTACCACCACCATGAGCCCCAAGAGACAGCCTTCTGCAGAGGCCCTGGGGGGCGAAGCGTGGGTGAGCTGCGAGGGAAGTGTCCTGGAGCAGGAGGCTGTGTGGGGGGAGGTGCGGGGCTGGGGCTACCCTCTGGGCCCGGGATGGGGAGCACCCATGCTCAGCCATGAGCACCATCTATGTGCCGGGTGCTGTTCCCGGTACTGAGCCACATAACTGAGAAGATAACACCCCGTGGTGAACATCCAAGGATGGCAGGGAAGAGAGGGACAGGTGGCCTGGGGTTCAAGGAAGCCCCTCTGGGGAAGGGATGACTGAGCTGAGACCTGAAGGCTCAGGGCCCCAGTGCTAGGGTGGACTGCCCCAGCCTCCCATCCCTACCCCCAAACTCAGGAAGATGCAGTTTGGTGCAGAGAACCCCCTGGGCCTGGGCGGTGTCCCAGGGAGGGAGGAAGAGGGTGGAAGAGCTCTTCCCTGGACTGTCTTCCTAGTCTGGGGGCACATAGCACCCCCCACACCATTGCTGTGCACAGTAATGAGGAAAGGCCAGCAGGCTGGGAAGGCCATGGGGGCTGAGGAAAGGGGCTTCCGGGAGGGGGCATGGAGTGGCAGGCAGAGGAGTGAGGTTACCCCTTACTGTACAGATGGAGAAACTGAGGCCCAGGGAGGGGCAAATACCCCCCAGGTCACTCGGCAGCAGTGGCAGGGCTGGAATGGGGACCCAGCATCTGGAAAATGTTCTTTCCAGGGCATTCAAGGCTCTGGAGGAGACTCAGCCTCCTCAGCTCATGCTGGGGCTGACTGATGGTCCTGTTAGTGTCCTGGGTCGCCATGAGCGTCAGACACAGAAATGTTTAGAAGGTGCTAGCACAGAGGCTGGCACAGATGGAGCGGGCAGGAGACGGGGCACTAGTTGCTGGGTGTTGGCGGGTGTTGGGTGTCAGTCCCTGGTGGTGCTGTACCACGGGTGCCTTGCCCCCCAGCTCCACGCATGCCTGCACCACAGTGCCATGAGCGGGCCCTGCTGTGAGCAGGTACAGGCCTTTTACAGAGTCCTCTGAGCTCATCTGTCCACGGTAACTCAATGTTTTAAACAGAGGCTCCTGGAGCCTGAGTGCCGGGGCCAGTAATGAGACCCTTGATGGAATCTGAGCTGGGCTGCTGTTCCCCTGCCCCTCCCACTATTGAGCGTGTTAGGAGGCAGCTGAAGCTGTCAGCTAGCAACTGCCTTTCTGGAAGGGGGGATGAGTTGGCCGAGTGATGATCTGGCTGCTCCTTGAAGTCTCACTCTGCTCCTTAACCAGGGGACATCTGGGGCGCTCACGGGAAGAAGCGGGGAGGGTCTTTTTCATGCTGAAAGTGTGGGAGGGGGACCACACTGTCAGAGCTGAGTAGGGAGGGCGGCAGAGTGAGCTTGGCTGCCTGAGCACAGTGCATTGTCTCCTTTTCCCAATCTGAAACGTGCTGGGGGTCCCTGAACCCAGTGCATCCCCTGAGCATAGGGCAGCCTCTCGACACAGCAGGCTGGAGCTGAGTGTCGGTGGGAGATGAGAGGGCAGACTGTGGAGCCCCTGGGGCTGGGATGGGTGGATCGTCTCTTGCTGGCCGCTGGGGCGGTCCTTCTGCTTTCCCTTGTTGCTGCCGGAGCTTCCACCATGAAATCAGAGTCATGCCCTGTGGGGATGAGAAAGCTTCATTCCCATCACAGAAAGGAGCCCCCAAAAGTGCAACCGCCCTGGCGTTTGAAGGCTTAGCGGGGACCGTGGCTTGGCGCTGAGCTGTTGCTATGACAACGGCCCAGCGCTCTAGTACAGCCCAGGCTACTCAGCCCTCCACGTGGTTCCCAGGCCCCTTGGACTCTGGAATGTGGGCCGGGGGGCCAGGCCAGGGAGCCCCGTGACCCTACTGACTGACTTGCCCTGCCGCCTGCCCGCAGTCTCCATCGACTCCATCCAGGAGGTGAGCGAGGGCCGACAGTCAGAGATCTTCCAGCGCTATCCCGACGGCAGCTTCGACCCCAACCGCTGCTTCAGCGTCTACTATGGCGACCACCGTGACTCCCTGGACCTGGTCTCACCCAGTGGGGACGAGGCGCGCACCTGGGTCACCGGTCTTCGCTACCTCATGGCTGGCATCAGTGACGAGGACAGCCTTGCCCGCCGGCAGCGCACCAGGGACCAATATCCTTGGGGTGGGCCGGGGTAGGGCAGGGATAGTGCCCTCACCTGTCTCCCCAGGCCAGGCCACACACCGGGCAAGGGAGGATGGGAGCGCACACGGTCTGGGGGAGGGTTGTCTGCTCCAAGGGTAGGCAGTGTGGCTGCCCTGTGGACCGCATTGGCCCCTAACTCGGCCCCAAAGTGGCTGAAGCAGACGTTCGACGAGGCCGACAAGAACGGAGACGGCAGCCTGAGCATCGGCGAGGTCCTGCAGCTGCTGCATAAGCTGAACGTGAACCTGCCACGGCAGCGCGTGAAGCAGATGTTCAAGGTGAGGCAGGACGGGGCGTGGGCTTCCTGCTGTGGGGTCTCTGCAGAGGGCTGGGGACCACGCAGAGATGGAGGCGGGCGCCCTGGGCTGGAGGCACAGCCTGGCCTGAGCAGGAGAGGTCCTGGGCGGTGGTGGTCCAGCTGCAGAGGGGCAGACACAGGGAGGCAGCTAGGTGAGCACTGCTCCACCAGTCCAAGGCTTGTGGACTAGGCATTGGGGTCAGGGGTTGGCTCCTTGAGGAAAGCACCCAGAAGAGGCCACGACCCCTCTCCTTGCCCCCCAACAATGCCTCAAGGAGATGACCAGCCCAGTCTGGGCCCCAGGTGCCCAAGCTGGCACCACCTAGCCGCCCCCTGCCCCACCACCACCTCCCTGGCCTCTGCAGTCCCTCAGCCGCCCCATTGTTAGAAGTTATAAAAATGCATCCCCTAGATGCTCCAGCCAGAGCTGCAGCCCTTATTGTCTGTAATTAGCTTGTGTCTTTCTGGAACACCTGCTGGGGTGGGGGAACATGGCCATCAGCAGTTCTTGCTCCAGGTGAGTGGGCAGCGTGAAAACAGGCTGATCTCGAACCTCGCTGCCCTGCCCTGGGTCTCATCGTCTTGCTTCCACTTGGAGGAGGGTTCTCTAGCTGGACGACAGGCTCTGCAACCCGCCCCCGCCCTACCGCCCCAGCCTGGCAGCTCCCCCACAGCACCCTCGGCTCTTGCTGCCTATCTTGAGATGGACAGGGCGGTCATGCTTGGCTGGAGCCAGGCGGCCAGCCTGGCTCGGAGTGAGCAAGTCTAAGTGTGGATGGGGAGGGTAGCAGGAGAATTAAGGGGGCTGGGCACATCACCCACCAGCCCTACAGCTCCCTGCCTGCCTGGGGCTGGGCCGTCAAAGCCTATCCAGGCTCCAGGGGCAGCTCTGTGGTCAGCAGCCCTTCCAAGGAGGTGAGGCTGTGTGGACACTAGCCTGGCTGGAGGGCGACAAAGCCCTCACTCAGCCAGCTATACAAATCATATGCATGTGAAAGTGGACGATGAATAAGAAGACTGAAGAAGAATTGATGCCTTTGAATGGTGGTGTTGGCAAAGAATACTGAATGTACCAGGGACTGCCAAAAGAACGAACAAATCTGTTTTGGAAGAAGTACAGCCAGAATGCTCCTTAGAAGCAAGGATGGTGAGACTACGTCTCACATACTTTGGACGTGTTGTCAGGAGGGATCTGTCCCTGGAGAAGGACATCATGCTTGGTAGAGTAAAGGGTCAGCGAAAAAGAGGAAGACCCTCAACAAGATGGATTAACACGGTGGCTGCAACAATGGGCTCAAGCATAATAACGATTGTGAGGATGGCACAGGACTGGGCAGTGTTTTGTTCTGTTGTACATAGGGTCGCTATGAGTCAGAATGGACCTGATGGCATCTAACAACAAGTACCAGCTATGAGGGTGCCCAGCTCCTGGGGCCAAGGTCCTGGTGTGGAGTCCTGACTGGAGAAGGCCCACATGGGGAGCTCTGGATGCCCCTACCCTCGATCCTCTGTAAGGACACTGGGCCCCGACTCATGGCATCCCCACACACAATGGAACAAAACGTTACCCATTCTAGCACTATCCCCATGGTCACTTGTGGATCAGACTGTTGTGATCCATAAGATTTTCACTGGCTGGTTTTTGGAAATAGATCTCCAGGGCTTTCTTCCTAGTCTGGCTTAGTCTGGAAGCTCCACTGAAACGTGTTCAGCATCATAGCAACACAGAAGCCTCCACTGACAGACACGTGGTGGCTTTGAGTGAAGCACATTGGCCAGAAATTGAACCTGGATCTCCCGCATGGTAGGAGAGAATTCTTCCATTGAACCACCACTGCTTCACCTCAGACCCATGGCCACCTTCAAATCTAGTGTTAGACAGACCAGGGTCTTCCTTGGGCATCTGTGGGCCCTAGCACCACCTAGTATGGGCCCCTCACACCAAGCTGGCACAACCTTCAGCTCTCGGGTCCCAGAGGGAGTCACGGAGGTCCTGCTGGGTGCCCACTGCCAGGCCCAGCCTGAGCTGGGGTGCAGCCAGAAGCACATCAGGGCCTTGCCTCCCCAGGAGCCCTACTCTCACGGGGACAGGGACATGGAGGGTGGCTGTGGTCGCTGCACTCACTGGGATGCTCTTGGCTCAGAGGAGACCTCAAAGGACCACCCCCCTCGCTGTCAGCAGGAGAGCAGCAGGTGATGCTGTCCATGGTGCTGACAGTGTGCTGGAGATGGGGTGGGGGCTGTCCTCAGAAGAGAATGACCCTTGGTAGCCTGCTCCCTCCCTTCTCCAGCCCTCCTGTCACACCCACTGTGGGCTCTTCTGGGGCCCCCTGCCCACAGCGCCTCCAGTGGTCCCCCAGCCTACCCACTCCGGCCTTCCTGGTGTTTCTGGTGTGGTGGGCATGGCACCACTTCTACCTCTATGAGGCTTTGTCCTGTCACAGGGATCGATCAGAATCTAGAGACTCTGTGGAGACCTGTGGCCTCGGGCAGTGTCCGAGGACGATGGTGGCTGTGGTCCTCAATGTGCCAAGTCTGGGGAGATGGCAAAGCTGCAGTCAGTGCTGGGTTGGTGGCTTCACCTGGCTGGGGCTGTGGCCACCCCACCAGCTTCTCTGTGAGCACCTGGGCAGGTGGGCATCTGGGCTGGTGGAGCCACGGCTGGCCTGGTTCACTGAGCACAGCTCTTCTGCAGTGTGCAGAGCCAGGTTCTGTGTCCTGCTGGCCAGGCACTCCCCACAAGGAGATGGGGCTGAGCTGGGTGCCAGCTGGAGCCCAGAGCATCCAAGTGGGTTGTGTTCCCACTCGACCCCAACCCCACCACCCCCATCTATCCCCCTCTCGGACCTCAGCCCAACCTCTATGCTCAATCAGCCTTTCTTGCACACCCCTAGGTGATCATGGTCCCTGGGCACATCAGGAATCTTCTGGTCTGCAGCAACTGGGATGTTACTATCTTCTGTGTCTGTCCCCAGACTTGGGCCCCTTCTAGGAGGGCTGTGCCTTATCCCTTGGATCCTGGGGGGTCTGGCGTGTTGTCAGTAAATGCTGTGAGGAAGTGGGCTCACCAAGGAGCCCATACCCTCATGGGGGTCCCTGGTGGGTCAGCGTCTCGTAGCCACCGCCCCTGTGGGGAGCCCTGAAAGGCTCCTGGGGGCATCTCATGAGCAAAAGAAAAGCAGTGGCTGAGAATAGGTCTTGCTTGTTTCTGCCAGGGAGACTTGGGGCCTGGGTCTCCTGGGAACATGAGCGTTCCTAATTGATGAGCATCAATTTCATTAGAGGCTCAGTGGCATGGAACCCAGGGTGGGTGCTGACTCCCAGTATCAGTGATGGTGTCAGGTTCGGCTGCAGACCGACCTTGGAAGGCACAGAGCCGCGGGGTCAAATTTGTGTTTTAGAAGGGTTGCCCCTTTGGCTTCTCGGTGGGGAGAGGCAGAAAGGGGGAGGCCAGTGAAGACACAGCTGTGATTGTCTGGGGCATGGTGACCTTGCAGCGAAACAGAAAGTGGGGGGAGGTGGATCTGCGGTTCTGGTCAGCCAAGGAGGGGGACAAGCCTGAGGACCACTTGTGGCTGTGTGAGGATATAGACAGGGACCCAGAGGCTTTGGGTTGCAGGAAGCAGACACAGATGACCAGCAGGGCACACTGGACTTCGAGGAGTTCTGTGCCTTCTACAAGGCGATGTCCACCCGCCGGGACCTCTACCTGCTCCTGCTGACCTACAGCAACCACAAGGACCACTTGGATGCCGCCGACCTGCAGCACTTCCTTGAGGTAGAGCAGAAGGTGAGGGTGCCGAGGGGGTCCCAGTGCAGCTGATAGCTTGGGGTCAGTGGGGCCACAGCCTGGCCTCTGCAGCCCTGGATCTGCCTCTGCTCAAGGCACCTGCTCTAGCTCACATCACTATACCAGCCTTGTCCAGGGAGCCTGGGGGGATCTGCTGTGTGGGGCAGAGGGCTAGCAGCTTCTCCACTGGGGCCAGTGAGGGGTGCTGTCCTGGCTTCGGCCACCCAAGCTTCCAGGGGGGATTTGCATTCTATGGCCCAGATTCTGGGCACTGCCCCTACATGCCCATGCTCCCCGTGTGGGTCTGGCTGGCCCCTCCCCAGAGCCTGGCCCAGGGCCACCTCCACTCATCATTTGCCCAACAAATGCCCTGTGCCTCCTGGTGCCCATGAGACCCACCTACCTCTGTACCTTGACTCTAGGAAGCCTTGTCCAGTCCACGGGCCAGTGCTAGGGCCACGTTCTTCTGGGGACTGCACAGCTGGCCTGAGACCCAGTGTCCAGAGGCTCAGTGGTCAGGACCTCCCCTTCCTGGGCCCCTCTGGTGTGGAGGACCTGAGGTGCATGTCCATGGCTGGAAGCTCTGTCCCTTGGAAAGAATGCTCCCATAGAATGCTCCCATAGGAGGGGCCCAGGCATTGTGTGCCCCGTACCCTCAAAGCTGACAGATGGCCCACAGCTGGCTCCAAGCTCCAACCCCATTTTCCTCCACCATCCCCACCTCTCCCCACTTCCCTGCAACATGCACACATTCCTGGGGACTTCCTGGGAAGCCCTGGTGGAGGACCTGCCACTGGAAAACAGGGTTCTTGGCCTTGACAGCACCACAGGGTGCTGGATAGGTCCTGTAGTGGGGACCAAAGAGCTGCTTGGCCTCCAGTGTGTGGGGCCACCTTGGGGGCAGCTGGGGGTTCAGCTTCCCATGAGGGTCACCTGCAGAGACCTGGGGTAGATGGCAGGGGGCTTCCCTGTGCCCCCGGGGTTCCCCCAAGGCTGGGATGTGGTTCTGGCTCTGTACAGCTCCCCACGCGTGGCCTCTGTTCCATGCTGAGCCCACCTGCTGACCACTGACCCCTGAGTCTGTCCCAAGTTACATGACACTGGGGATGGTCAGTGAGTCCCCTGGGGGAGGGGGGAGCTGGCTGCAAGGTCAGGAGGTGGGAGGCAGTGGCAATGGGGAGGGTAGGGGACTGCCTGAGGCTAGCCCAGCCCCCTCCTCTGCCTAGATGACAGGTGTGACGCTTGAGAGCTGTCAGGACATCATTGAGCAGTTTGAGCCCTGCCCAGAAAACAAGAGCAAGGGGGTGCTGGGAATTGACGGTGAGTGAGGCCACCTGGTGTCCACTGTCCTGGGGACTACACTGAATCCTTTGTCCTGGGGGGCCGCTGGGGGCCTTGGCCACAGTGTGAGCTGGGCTCAAGGCAGTGGCCTGAGCCAGTGGCCCCACAAAGTCTGGGGGGTGGGTGGCTATGAGATGAGGCACAAGTGCAGCCGGGCTGAGGGCCGAACACACAGGGATGACCACCATCCCCGCCTTCTGCAGGCTTCACCAACTACATGCGAAGCCCAGCTGGTGACATCTTCAACCCCACGCACCACAGTGTGCACCAGGACATGAGCCGCCCGCTGAGCCACTACTTCATCACCTCGTCCCACAACACCTACCTTGTGGGTGACCAGCTCATGTCCCAGTCCCGCGTGGACATGTATGCCTGGGTCCTGCAGGCTGGCTGCCGCTGTGTGGAGGGTGAGTGGCTGCTACGTCATGGGTGCTCCAGGACCTGCCTGCCCCCAGGGCCCAGGCAGGCTCCTGTAGGGGGTGGGGTGGGCAGAGGATCAGGCCGGAGGCTTGGGGCAAGTCTTCCCCTCAGTGTAACCACTGAGCAGGTGGACGGTCCTCTACTGGGGTCCACAGGCTCAGTGGCCTGTGTGTGCCATCGCTGGTGTTGGAGCAGATGTGGCCTCTGTGCCCTGGCACTGACCCGTGGCCTGTATGCCCACAGTGGACTGCTGGGATGGGCCTGATGGCGAGCCCATTGTGCACCATGGCTACACCCTGACCTCCAAGATCCTCTTCAAAGACGTCATCGAAACCATCAACAAATACGCCTTCATCAAGAACAAGTGAGTAGAAGTTCCCAGGTGGTGCAATTGGTTAAGCGCTCAGCTACTAGCAAAAGGTTGGAGGTTTAAACTCACCCAGAGATGTCTCAGAAGAAAGCCCTGGTGATCTGCTTCTGAAAAGTCACAACCATTGAAAACCCTATGGAGCACAGTTCTACTCTGCACACATGGGGTCGCCATGAGTTGGAATCGACTCGATGGCAACTAACAACAAAGAGAAACAAAACAGGATATAACAGTGAGTGGCTGGGACTGGGGTGCTGGCCCCAAGGGGCGGGGCAGGGGCCACTAGGCTCTGGCTCTTCCTGCCCCTCTCCCACATCCTTTTTGGGGGGCAGTGGCTGTGATAGCCTCCGGCTGAGGGGCTGGTTTCGAGGTCTTTCATTGAGGAGAGAGGGGCAGGGCAGGGAGTGGACCCACAGCTCCAGGGAGAGGGCCAGCGGTGGTGAGTGGGCAGACAACATGACAGGTGTGTGCAAGCGGCCCCCTGCCCACACTCGCTTGTGGCCATCCCTGAGTGTCAGTTGCCTGCAGTGGCTTCAGTCCTAATTACCCCTGAGAAGCCACTCTGCGTCCAGACTCAATTTGCTGTCACTCAGCTGTGGCTACAGACATTGTTAAACAAAACTCAGTTTCATTTCTGGAGATAGAAGACTGCCTCCCTCAGTTGGAGAGTTATCTTCAAGTCTCCTCGAAGGTGAGGAGGGAGCTAATCTAATGAAGGTGGGAGGAGAAGCAGGTTGATTGAGAAAACAGTGACCGGAGGCCTCTCCTTGAACAGCAGCTCAGGCTGTCTCAGCTGCTGGGAGGGATACTACAAGGCAGCCAGCCCCTGGGGCTGCAGGTGGGGAGGGTGGCTTGGGGCATGGGGCTCCTGCAGCTGCCAAGGAACCAGAGCCAGCTGTGGTCTCAGAATAGGCATGCATCTCAGGTGTCCACATCATCTTTGCAGACACCCAGTTCCCACCCCCAAACCCTGGGCTCCAGGCCTCAGTCTCCAGTCTGAGAAATGGGAAGATGGGATGAGTATCTGTGCCCCAAGCCCTTCTTGTTCCCCGACACCACAGCACTTGCCTATCTCTTGCTCTGGTTTGCGTCCTCTCCACCAGGTCATATTTTCTAAAAGAACCACGAGTACCTTTGGGTAAAACTGCAAGGAAAATGTGCACGTGGTTTGAAAAAACAAACAGAAGAGCTTATAATGAAAAATTCCATGCTCCACTCCTTATTCTGCACCCACAGATAACAGCCATGTTCTGCCAGATGGTGTGTCCCAGGCTTATGTCTCCTTCTCCATGAGGCCAATGTCGGAGCCCCAGGCCATCCAAGGGCAGTGTCCCCAGTGTCTAGGTCAAAGGGTCATCTTTCTTACCATCTGTCTATTGTTCCACGTTGTATCTCAGTTTAGTCTGCATCGTTTTTGAACCATAGATTTCTCAGATGTTGCCTTTTGTTTTCCTGGAGTTTCTAATTGCTTTTCTTTTTTCTTACTGAGAGATTAAGTGCATATCTTCTTTTTCTGTACCTGAGGTCTCCCAGCCACTTTCCCACCCACTCAGTTGCTTTTCAAGGTCATTGGTGGGCCCCTCCTGGAGCAGCTGGCTGCCCTATCTGTCCAGGCCTCTTGATGAAGACCCCTCCTTGATATGTGGTTCTGAGGCCCTGCCTCACCTAGCTCCTCCTGCCTTGGGGCCACAGGTACCCAGTGATCCTGTCCATTGAGAACCACTGCAGTGTCATCCAGCAGAAGAAGATGGCCCAGTACCTGACTGACATCCTTGGGGACAAGTTGGACCTGTCGTCGGTGAGCGGCGAGGACTTCACCATGCTTCCCTCTCCAGAGATGCTTAAGGGCAAGATCCTGGTGAAGGTCAGCCCCTACCCCTCCCAGAGTCAGCATCCAACTGGGCATCTGACCTGGGACCAGGACTTGGGGAGGGCCCTGCTCCAGAGAGGCCTGCCCTGACCTGCCTGCGTCTCCCTATGTATAACACAGTGGCCATGCCAGTCTTGGGACCACCCCCCACCAACATGCACACTGAATCATGTTCTTTCCACGCTGCTGCTGCAGGGAGGTGACGAGCCCTGGTTTTTACCCCTGCTGCGCCCCGAGTCACCCCAGGCAAGCTTGAGAAAAGCCTTGCCCCTTGACAGCTGCTCCTTTCGGGTGCAGGCTGCCAGTACTTCCTTCAAGGCCCCTGGGCCCCTGGGCCCCTCCCACTGTCCACCTCCTCCCCCAGGGGAAGAAGCTCCCGGCCAACATCAGTGAGGACGCTGAGGAGGGCGAGGTGTCTGATGAGGACAGCGCCGATGAGATTGATGATGACTGCAAGCTCCTCAATGGGGATGTGAGTGGGGGTGGGGGCCGGGATTGGGGGCGGGGCCAGGGGAGGGCCAGGGAAGCCCTGGGTGGGGGGCAGGGGTCCTGCAGCCTGAGGAGGGGCTCATGTCCCTCCTGTCAGTGGAAGTCAGGAAGGAAGGCACCTGGAGTGAAGAACACCAGGCCAGGAGCTGGGGGGTTTCCAAAGCTGGCCAGGTCACCTCTCTGCCCACTCCCCCACACCTACTGGAGTGTGCACTCTGCATTCCTGGTGGGGCTGACCCTTGGGGTGGTGGACACATGTCTGCTTGGGGCCCCTCTCGGCTTCCATTTCTAAACTGACCCTGTGGGAACCATTCACTCAACCTCCTGCGACATCCCCTTGGTGTCCTTGGCAGTTGGTCGTAGCATGGGGCTCAGACAACCCCACCCACACCTGTACCAGCCAGGCTCCAACCTGGGTCCCTCTCCCCATTCCTTGCCTCTCTGGCCAACCCTGGCTGAACCCTGGGACGGGGGCACCCTGCCCAGCCACCGTGGGCCCAGCACTGGCCCCACCTCAAGGCGTGAACCCCAAGGCCCACAGATGCCAGGACGCGTGCCACCTGCCCTGTCAGGGGGTTCCTGTGGGTGGTTTCCACTCTCTCTGCAGCTCAGCTAGCTATCCCTGCTCCCAGCGGCCGCCTGGGCTAGGGGCTGCAGGTGGAGGCCGAGGATCTGTGCTAAGCTGCTGGTGACGAGGCAGTGAAGACTATCTCTCCCTGAGGGGCCATTGGATGGGAAAATAATTGCACAGGAGCCTTCCCAGCCTCTTGGTTAATTGTTTTAGAAAGCCCTGAGGCAATGGATCCTTCCGTTTGCTGGATGGCTGTGCATTTCTCATCAGCCGAAGAGACCGCACAGCTGCAGTCGCGATATCCACTTGGGCTCACTACAAACAGGGCTCCGGGGGCGCTCAGATGCCTGAGCCCAGGCCCTGCCCCTGAGGCGTCCGAGGTCATCAAGGACACTGTGTGGCTGAGGGTTGGGGAGTCTTGGCACCTGGTGCCGAGCAGTCAGTCCACTGTCACCGGCCCACTTCTCTGGGGTGATGGGACCCCAGACCCTGCACTGCTGAGCATCTCTTGGGAGCCCAGGGCAGGCTGAGGGTGCACTGACTCCCCCCGAAGCCCACTGTGCCAGTGACCACCAACTGTCTGCTGGGTCCCAGGGCAGCATCATCCTGCAGCTGAAGGAGGCGAGAGTTAGAACCAGCTGGGCCAGGGTTCACGTCCTGGGGGCAAATCACCTGCCCTCTGCGAGCCCGCTTCAAGGACGAGTACCTGACCCGCATGCCGGCAGCCAGTGCAGTGGGGACCCGGATGGGGCTCCAGCAGCCCCAGCTGACCCGCCGGAGTGCCCTGCCGCTGCTGGGCTGGGGACAGACATCAACCAGCCGCCATATGGCTCCTGCAGGCCTCCACCAACCGGAAACGTGTGGAAAACATTGCAAAGAGGAAACTGGATTCCCTCATCAAGGAGTCCAGGATCCGAGACTGTGAAGACCCCAACGACTTCTCCGTGTCCACGCTGTCCCCAGCGTGGAAACTTGGGCACAAGGCTGAGGGAAAGAAGGTGAGGCTCCCAACACCTGTTCTCCTCCCCACACCTGTTCTCCTCCACACAGGTACAGGTTTCAGGCCTGGCCAGTGGGCCCGGAGAGGGGCCCGGAGTGTGCTATCTGTGTATGCTGCACATGTGTGCATGCATGCACACCTGTATACACATATCAGCACACACATACCTGCAGGAAAATACCTACACACACACCCCTGAACACACACACATGCACATATACACACACATGCACACCAAAACGCACCCACCTGCAGGTACACACCTGAATGCACATACCTGTCTGCATGCACCTGTATACACACCTGAAAACATCCCTGTATACACGCTTGCACACACATCTGTGTACACACAGGTATATATACCCTCGCACACACATACCTGCACACACACCTGCATATAAGCACCTACACACACACACTCGCACTCATACACACACATCTGCACACGCATGCACATCTGCACAAATACACATATATCTGTACATACACACCTATATGCACACACACCTGTGCACACACACCTGCATGTATACATGCACAAGCGTGTGCGCCTGTGCCCACGAGCGTGCGCGCACACATACCCACACACACACGCTGCCCGTGGTACATCCCCAGGGTCCTCTTGGAGCTCAGTGATTACCTTTGCTTAGATTTTCCATGCTGAGGGAGGACTTGAGACGTTTACCCTGTCACAGAACAAATCAGCCTGGGGCTTGGTGGCCCTGTTGGTGTGGCTGTTTTCACATCCTCTGGCAGTTCCGTTTAGTCTGACAGCCATGTGCGTCCCCCTCGGAGGCCTGCGGGCAGCTCCCAGCCCACACCCTCCACCCTGTCCGTTTGTAGGCTGGAGAGGCTGGCAGCCCTGGGTGACCGCAGCTCCTCACGGAAAGGGGTTTGCCCACAGGCTTGTTCCAGCCCCTGTCTTAGGAAGGGGGTCTTGTGAGTGTCAGGGAGGGGCCCAGCAGGGTCTCAGGGCTGAGCCAGTCCAGAAGCTGTCCAGCCAGGAGTGTGTGTGGCTGGCAATTGGACTGGCCACATGGGGCAGCTTCAGTCCCCTTCCCCGGGGAATGCTTGAGAGGTGGAGGCCTCTAGCTCCAACCGTAGTATCCCAAGCCGAGATAGTGCCAGGCTTGCGTGCTGACCCCCACCCACAGCAGGCCTAGCCAAGTGCAGAAGGGTGGATTCTCCCTGCCCAGGGCCCCCCTGTCCAGTGCCACCCCTGCCCAGGGCCCCCCTGCCCAGTGCCACCCCTGCCCAGGGCCCTCCTGCCCAGTGCCCCCTCTTCCTGGAGCTCCTTCTACCTGGGTCCCCCCCTGCGTGGTGCCCCCCCATGCTGGGAGCCACTCACAGCCCCATGGGGCACGTATCCAAATGGAGATCGGCTGTAGGGGACGTCAGGGCGTCTGGGGAGCCTGGCTGGGCAGTGACGCTGAGCATCTGGGCTGCAGCCAGCCTGGAGGGATGGCTCCCCACCAAGTGGCCTAAGGAGCCAGAGTCGCTTCCCTTATGGTGGGACAGGGACAGGCCTTGGGAGGTGGGTGGGCGGGGCGTTGATTGGCCTCCCCAAGCCTGGACAGTGAGCAGGGTGGAGGGCACGAATGGTGGGTGCGGCTGCCTCCCTGTTGGTGGAGAGCCTGCCATGCAAGCACTGGCTCACTCCACCCCTTCCCTGTAGCCCCTTGCCACTTTCCAGATTTTGGGGGGGCAGCAGTGGCTCTTCTGTGTGCCCCACTGGGGCACTGTATTTTTAGATGCGGTTGTTTTTGTTGCCACCCACGAGTGCAGCACCATGCTGCACAGCTGATGCTCAGGGAACTCAGCGACACTTTTTGCAGGTGGCCCCAGCAGGTCCCGTGCTACCAGGCGCTCGCTTATTCTAGTCTTGAGATGGAGAGGTGGAGCCCAGGCAGGGGCAGGGAGCGAGGGGAGGGGGGGCCTTTGTCAGCCACGGAGCTCATGGAGGGGTGCAGACTCCAGGCAGAGGGGGCATCAATGCAGGCACTGCGGCCACTTGGGTCCCATGGGGGCAGGCACTGTCCTTTCCAGAGCTGGCCCTGGGGGCATGAGTCTGGGTCCTGAATGCTACCTGTCCTACAGGAGGGTCCTGTGGGGGAGGAGGAGGCACTGAGTTCAGCAGGGGGCACCCCTGGACCCCTGGAACGGGGGTGATGGGCATGAAGGGCCTCTGCAGTATGGCACAATTCCAGGGGGCGCTGGTGCTGGTCAACAGGAGGCCTCGCCCTCTGCTTGGGACCCTGCTCCTCCCAGGCCTCCTGCCCTGCCGTGCAGCCTGGAAGGCTGGGCGCTGTCAGGAGGGAGCAGCTGTGCTCTGCCTCGGGTAGACGCTGTCTTCCTGCTGGCTGGCTGCCTTGCCCTCCCTGATGGGGTGTCAGCTCTCCTCCGCCCAGCTGTTGCGGGAGAATGAGCTGTGCCGGTAGCAGTCCATCCTGGTCCAAGAGACTTGGGCCGCAGTTGGCGGCATCTCCTCCAGGGACCTGGGCCACCAGCGCTGCTCCCTTAATTGTTGCCTAGATTTATGGGTGCCCGTGGCTCTCGGTAGCAGTGGTGGCGTTTTGGGCAATGTTTAAGGAGCGCTGGAGCGTGTCAGTCTCCACGGGTTTTGAGCAAATGCTAGTGCAGCTTCCAGTGCCTCCCGCACACTTCAGCATCGTCAATAAATTAAGAGGAAAACGGGCTGCTGTTGCTGGGGGCTGTGGACAGAGACATACATCTCTTAAAGCAATCCTGAGTGGCTCCTACTGAGAATCTATCCAGGCACTGGCCAGCGTCCCACTGCTGTGGGCTCCGGGGGGCAGCGGGAGGGCAGGGCCAGAGCAGCCAGACCTGGGGCACGGGCATGGGTTTGTCCTGGCTTCTGATGTGGGAGAAGGAAGGAGGAAGATCTGGGCCATGGGCATGGGCTCTGGGGCACTGGAGCAGCTGGGGGCAGCTGCTGGCCACATCACGACTGATAGGCTGTCCGGCCCGGGGCCGCAGCAGGCAACATGCCTTGTTTTCGGATGTGTGTGGCTCAGTGTCTAGCTGAGGGTGCACACGGTTTTGTTGGCTGTGAGGTTGGCTCTAGCTCCATGGCTTCTGCGGTTCCTGAACACCCATGGTGGGCTCCTTGGGGTGCTTTGGAGTGTGGATCCTGGGGCCGGGAGTACTCTACTTGCAGGGCAGACACCCACCCTCCCCAGGAGTAGGGTGGATGAGGCACCCAGCTCCACACTCCTGAGGCGCCCCCTAGATAATGAGAGCCGCCCAGGAGGGAGTCTTGCTCACCACCTGGAACTAGGGGCTCCGGCCCACGGGCCTGAGCAGGAGGCTAGGCCGGGTGTGGTGGGGGGAGCCTGGGGATAGTAGAGCTCCCAGGCTCCAAGTGCAGAGATGGTGAGGCTGCTGCTCCCCTAACCTTTGGCCCCTGGAGGCCCCTGGGGGCACTGCTGAAGCATGGAGAGTGTCCACCACCCCCCGGGGGTCTGAGGACCTCCAGCTCACCCCTCATCCAGCTGGGAGCCAGCCTGCCAGCATCACCTTCCTGGCCCTGAGGACCCTGCCGGGGGCCAGTATGAAAGCCACAAAAGGGGCCGGGTATGAATAGGGAGCCCAGAAGGGGCTATCAGCCTGGACTCAGGAAGGGACAGTGGCCTTTACCAGGGATGGAGGGACCCCCAGCTGGCCACACCAGTAGGCACAGCAGCCCCATGTGAGAACAGAGTTGGGCGTGTGCAGGGGTGTGTACACGGGTGTGTGTGCAGAGATGTGTGCGCAAGGGTGCATGCAGGGCTGCATACAGGGGTGTATGTGCAGGGGTGTGTATGCAGGGGTGTATGCAAGTGTGTTTGCAGGGCTATACGTGCATGGAATGAGACGTGGGCTGAGTTTGGGAACATCTGCAAAGGGCTGGCAGTGGCAGGTGGTGTCTGCAGCAGCCTCAGGGATGGAAACACATGGCCCAGGCTCCCGGGGCTCTGGCATGAATGAGCCTCGGCCGAATGGGTGGGTATGACCGCCCGGCAGTGACTCTCACGCCAGAGAGCAGGCAGGGCCCAGGACACATGATTTTCGAATAGCAGGAGGAAGGTCAGTCCTGTGCCCTGGTAGCCCTGACAGTGAGCAGAAGGCAGCATTCGCGGCTTTAAATGCAGCCCAGCCTCGCCCCTCTAATGAGCCTGCATATGCTTGCTGAGCCGGCTGGGCATCAGAGCACAGGCGTCCTGTGAGGGTTACATAAGCAAAGAGCTGAGGAACATTCCAGACCTACAGACTGCGTGTATTAAACCATCACTTTTTGTGGAAAAACATTCAGAACTGAGAATTCAATGAGTTTAAAGAGCACGCTGGGAAAAGCTAGTGTGTGTGTGTATCTGCGTACGCGTGTGTGCCTGCGAGAACACTTCCATCGGTGCCTTGATGGCCCCTCTTTGCAGTTGTGTTTTCACCGGCAGCTGCCCCCCTCACCCTCTCAGTGGGCCTGGGATCTGCTCTGGGACTCCAGCACCTCCCTCTGCTGCCCTGGTCCCTCCCAGGCCCAGCTCAATCCCTTGCTTCCAGGAAGGCCTCCTGGAGCCTCCTGTGGCCAGGCATGGCAGCAGCTTCCCGCCCCCCACCAGGTTCAGGGCCAGGCTCACCCCCGTCACACTCACCCCTGCTGCTCTCTCTCTCCCTGGGGCTCAGAGCAAAGCTGAGGAGGATGTCGACTCCGGGGAGGACGCTGGAGCCAGCCGGCGGAACAGCCGGCTCCTTAAGAACAGCTTCTCCAAGCGCAAGGTCTGGTGGGCTTCTGGGGCTGGGGGGACTGAGACCATCGTCCTTCAGAGTGGGGTGGGGTGGGTCTCCGTTCTCCCTGGCCCGGTTCTCAGAATCCTCCCTGAGTCTGCTGGTAGCATCTCAAGGCTGGCTGCAGGGGGCCAGGGTCGGGGGCTGGGCAGGGGCTACACGGGAGCAGGGGCCGCAGTGCCCTTTCTGGTGGCCCCCTCCTCTGGCCCAAGCTCAGGGGCCCCATGGCTGGGCTGAGAGCCTACCAGGGACAGGTGGGATGGGGCTGTGGCAGAGGACCAATAGCCATGGCCAAGCGCAGAAGGGCCTGGGAAGAAATGTAGTTGGGGCCCAGGAGGGTGGTCCTACCTCCCTGCTGCTCCCTGGCCTTCAAAACGGCCTGGTCTGGTTGGAGCCCAGGGCTCCAGCAGGTCTCGACGCCTCTCTCTTTCTCTCCAGAAAAAAGGCAGCAAGTTAAAGAAGGTGACCAGTGTGGAGGAGGGGGTGGAGGACCTGGACCCCCAAGGAAGCCAGAACCGAGGGTCAGTGCCCTGCCACAGCGCCCACACATGCACCCCGGGAGGCGGTCCCTGGAGGGGGGCACAGGGGGGCTTTGGTGGGGCAGTGGTGAAGGAAGGGTCCCCTCTCCCCAACCCTGCCCCAGAGGCATTGGGAGTTGGCAAAGTCGTGGTCCAGGCAGTAGAGCAGTGGATGTGCAGTCCCAGTTCTGGTAGCTCAGAATGGTAGGTGGGGTCCGTTCGGGGTAGTGGGCCCTGTGCTCCAGACCCTGGGGCAAGGTGCTCGGACAGAGGCCCAGGCCCATTGCTGGCCATGCAGTGTGGACCTGCGGGAACCCAGGACGGGGCTCTGTGGGGTGGCTAGGGGTTTGGGACCAGGTCTCAGTCCTTCTCTTCCCTGGGCACCTGGTCTAGCCAACACCCTCCCTTCCCCTCCAGGGCCCCCTCTCTCCCTGGGGTCCCGCTCCTCCTCCTCTCAGGGTTCCCTCCCACGGTCTAGCACCGCCCCCCAGCCTCATGCCTTCCTGAGGGGTCATGTCCAGCCTTCAAATGCCCCCATGTGCAAACTAGACCAGTCCAGCCCAGCCATCCTATGTCACTGCCTCCATGGGTGTGCAAATCGCCCTCTCAGACCTGCCCTCTAAATCTAGGCTTCCCTGTGTCCCCACACTCTGTCCCCATCACTCTGTCACCTGTTACCTATGTCCCCTACACTCTGTCCCCCACACTCTGTCTCCCTCACCTCTATCCCCCCACACACTGTCCCCCACAATCTGTTCCCCTCACCTCTGTCCCCCATTGTCTCCATCCCTCCCATCTCTGTCCCCCTCACTCTGTCCCCCTCACCTCTTCCCCCTCACTCTGTACCCAACCACCTCTGTCCCCCATCAGTTTGGTCCCCTCTGCCTCCGCCATCCTCCATCCTGTGCACTCTCACACCCCCATCCTGGCTAACAGCCCCCCATCCTTTCCATGTCACACCTGACTCCTCCCCACTTCCTCCTGGCTCTGTTCTCAGTGCACACCTGGAACCCCCACCTCTCACCCCGACAGCCTCTTTCCTTCCCAGGCTCTCCTCTGCTCAGAACCTTCCAGAAGTCCCCATTTCTCTTGGAGGACCTCCCAGCCCGTGACCCTGGCTACATCTTGCTGCTCGGTGCTCCTCTTACATGCCTGGGCCTTGGCACCTGCTGTCCCTGCAGGTCTGAGCCCGAGAGTGTGGCTATCCCGGCTGCCTGGCCCCACTGTCTCTGCAACACTCAGCACTGGTCACATGCCCCTTTGATGGGCGCACACACCCCTGGCCCCATATGACCTCAGGCTCCTGACACCCCTCCCACCCCACAGGGTGACCCGGCAGAAGAAGACCATGAAGCTGTCACGGGCCCTGTCGGACCTGGTGAAGTACACCAAGTCTGTGGGAACTCACGATGTGGAGACCGAGGGTGAGTGGGGCCGGGCATAGGGGGAGGCTGGGTGGTGGGGGCGCTGGCCAGGCCTGAGCCCAGTGCACAGCGGGGAGGACCTCCCTCCGCCCCGGGTGGCCCCCGACCTCAGAGTGCACATCAGAGAGGGACGGCCTGAGCCTGGTGCACATTGGAGAGTCCCAAGCCTGCTGTCCCTGACCTCGGGATGCATGGTGGGGGGGGACACCCTGACCTGAGGATGCACGTCAGGGAGGGATGCCCTGATGTCGGGGTGCACACTGGGGAGCCCTGAGCCTGGCGGACTGCCTTCTAATGCCTGCCGATCTGCATCTGCCAGTGGCATCCAGCTGGCAGGTGTCGTCCTTCAGCGAGACCAAGGCGCACCAGATCCTGCAGCAGAAGCCGGCGCAGTACCTGTGCTTCAACCAGCACCAGCTGTCCCGCATCTACCCCTCATCCTACCGAGTTGACTCCAGTAACTACAACCCACAGCCCTTCTGGAATGCCGGCTGCCAGATGGGTGGGTGCCCATGGGCAGCACACTGAGGGGCATCGAGGAGTCCCCAGGCAAGCCTCCGTGCCATCCCGCCAATTCATATATTGGTGCTGGACTGGGTCCTCAGGAGACACAGTGGCCTGCCCATGCATGCCTAGGGTCTGGGGTTTGCTGGGGAGCTGGCTGTGCTGGGCTCCAGTGGTGTCCCACCAGGAACCAGGAGCCAGGGGTCAGGCCCTCAGGGCCCCCAGTGTGCCTGGTGGTGGGGGATAGGGTGGCAGGTACACCCAGTGGAAGGGCAGGCCAGTGTGACAGTGATACGTGCCCTGCCCTGCAGTTGCCCTGAACTACCAGACGGAGGGGCGCATGCTGCAGCTGAACCGCGCCAAATTCAGCGCCAATGGCAACTGTGGCTACGTGCTCAAGCCCCCGTGCATGCGCCAGGGTGAGGTGCCCAGGTGTGGGAGTTGGGGGGGTGCTGCACCAGACAGTAATGGGGGATGGCGGTAGCAGCAGGGCCTCATGGTAGGGAACCTGTGGGGTGTAGCTCCCAGGATGCTGGGGCTGGAGGCACCCGCCCTGCTGGGGGCAGGGGCTGCATGAAGGACCCCCACTCGGCCAGGAATTTGGAGGCGGTGAATTAGCCCCTCATCTGGGCCCCCAGCATGAGGTTTATTGGCATGTGTAGGCAAGACTTGTCAGTGGCCACAGTGCCAGCTCCCCCCGTCCCAGGCCTGCCTCCCACCCCAGGCCTGTTTGGTCTGCAGTGGCCGTAGACCAAGGTTCCCACAAGGCTAGTCTCCGGGCTTGGCATTTTAAGGAGCTCCCCCTTTCCTCCTCCCTCCTCCCTTCCTCCCCGCCCCCCCACCCCACCAGTCCTCTCCTTTCAGATGCTTCAATTTCTCCCTGATATGCTGAAAATGATTTATGGATTTTTTTCCATTTGAATCCTAATCCCTCCTCCCACACCCCCTCTTGGTTTGTATTTGATCGTTTTGTATCTGCACTTATCTCCCCCCAAGTTTTCAGCCTTCACGGCCTGTGGTGTGCTACCAGAGAACTCACCTCTGGGCTCCCAGGGCCCAGCCCCCACCCCACTAGGGTCCCCCACCCCACCAGGGCTCCCAGGGCCCCATCCAGAGGCAGCGTGACCTTGCACAAGTCGCTGTGCCCCCAGCTTACCTGTAGGATGGGGTATGGGTGTCCCACCTTGTGTTGCAGCTCTTGGGCTCAGAGCCACCTTTTGGTCCCGATCCACGCCCCTAACCCATACACTGAGATTTTGCCTCCTCTCCTTTGGCTGGGCCTCGTGTTCCCATCTGTAAAATGGGGGAAAGGCGAGTTTGACTGTTGGCAGCCTGGTGCCCACCTGGGATCTGTGGGGACTCAGGAAGGGCCACGCCTGCTCAGCCTCCTACCCCGGCCCCCAGGTGTCTTCAACCCCAGTTCTGAGGATCCGCTGCCCGGGCAACTCAAGAAGCAGATGGTGCTGCGGATCATCAGTGGGCAGCAGCTCCCCAAGCCTCGGGACTCAATGCTGGGGGACCGCGGGGAGGTAGGGGGGCTGCAAGGAGATGGGCGGTTGAGGGAGGTAGGGGGGCCATGGGACTCGATGTTGGGGGGCTGCGGGGACATAGGGGACCATGGGGAGGTAGGGGGCTGCAGGGAGATGGGGGTTGAGAGAGGTAGGGTGCCATGGGACTCGATGCTGGGAGGCTGTGGGGAGGTAGAAGGGTGGGACTCAATGCTGGGGACTGCAGGGAGGTGGAGGGGCACAGGGAGGTAGGAGGGGTCCACGGGGGCAGCAAAGCTATCTGGGTCCTGTGTCGGGAGGGCACAGACTAGAGGAGCAGGAACCTGGCACTTGGGCCTGGGGTGCCACCTGTACCTCTGGGGCCCCCAGATCATTGACCCATTTGTGGAGGTGGAGATCATTGGGCTCCCTGTGGACTGCAACAAGGAGCAAACCCGTGTGGTGGATGACAACGGTGAGACACAGGGCAGTGTGGTGGGGTGGGGGGGCAGAAAGGCCTCCATATGCCTGTGCCTCGGGCACCCCATCCCACCTCCTGGCCACCTCCCTGCACTCACTCAGTGACTACATCCTGGGCCACTGTCTGCAGACACTGCCCCTCTGGATGCAAGTAGCTGTGACGGCCACAGCTCCCAGGCAGCCAGCCCAAGGCTGGCACTTCGGTAGGCAGAGCCCTGTGGTGGGTGGCTGGACCCTGGAGTGGGGGATGGTGACACCCCTCTGGTGGCCTCCAGGATTCAACCCCATGTGGGAGGAGACTCTGGTGTTCCTGGTGCACATGCCCGAGATGGCGCTGGTCCGCTTCCTCGTGTGGGACCATGACCCCATCGGGCGGGACTTCATTGGCCAGAGGACGCTGGCCTTCAGCAGCATGATGCCAGGTGGGTGGGTAGAGCCTGGACAGTCCAAAGGGACATGGAGGGGGCTTGGGGAGGAAGGCGAGGGAGGCCCTGGGGGCTTGGTCCACTTGGGGGAAGGGAACACCTTGTCCCTGAGGCTGGAGAAACCCCCGCGGGCTTCCTGGAGGAGGTAGAACTAGGGGTCGGAGATGGGGAGGCCCTGGACTGGGCTTGTTGGTATACTCAGGGACCTGTAAGTGGGGAGCATGAGCACCCAGGGGCAGGTGGGAGCTGGTGACCCCTGTTGCAGGATATCGGCATGTGTACCTGGAGGGCATGGAGCAGGCCTCCATCTTTGTCCATGTGGCCATCAGCGACGTCAGTGGTAAGGTGAGTACCATCTGCCAGGCCACTTCGCCATCAGGAAGGGGCAGCATCAGCCCCAGACCGGCATTGCTGCCCCAGCGCCGGCCCAACTCTCTGGGCAGTGAGTCCTGTAGTTACCTCCCGAGGCCTCTTTCTCCACCTTTAAGATGGGGTGGTGGGAGGATGCCTGGCCCTGAACTTACGACAATGGACCTCCGGGTCCCCAGACTCGCTGTGGGGCCCTGCTCCCTGCCTTGGCATGCCCAGGGCCTGGTCACTAGCTCTTGTCCTGCATCCCACCCCGTGATGACTCCCCTAGGCTCTCCCGGCCCCACCCAAGTCAGGGTGCCATGGCCCCTTGAGCCCTGGCCAGCCAGCTCCTCCTTCTTTCCCTGAGACTGCCCCTCTCCCTGCCCCTTCCCGCCCAGGGCAGCCCTCCTACTCTGCAGGCAGCCTCCCCCTGCCTGGGTCGGCAGAGGACAGGTGCAGCTGTCTGGGCCTGGCTCAGGCCGAGCCCCTGGGCCGCTGGGCACAGCAGCCACTCCAGGTCCCAACACTGACCGTCTCTCCTGCCACTCCACGAGGCCAAGGTGCCGGCTGGAGCCGGGGCTTGCCGTCTGTCCGTCTGTCCGTCCTTCCGTCCATCCGTCCGTCCGTCGTGTCTGCCTGCCCGTGGGCGCTGGGCCCCAGCGGCCACGCTGCACCTCACCTGCCTTCGCTCTGTCTCTTTGGTCTTGCAGTGGGTCTCTATGTGCAAAGTCCACCTTTAGAAGCGCAGCCCTGTTAGGAGCCTCCAAGGTACCCCGCGGGGACGGTGCCGCCCACCTCACCCCACCCCCGCATGCTCAGACCACAGCCCCTCATTAGCATTTGCCACTTGGTAGCATTTTGGAAACTGCTCGACGTGACCGTGGGTGATGCTGCGACTCCTGGGCTCCACGGGGCCATCCTCAGCCAGAGCAGCATTTACAAAGCAGACCCAGGACTTCAGCAGAGCCCTGGGGTCGCCCTCTGTCTGCTCCTTCCCCACTTTCCTGCCCTCTCCCCTGTGCCCACCACAGTCTTGCTCTGGCCCCTCCTCTCCTCTCCCCACTCCCTGTCCCCTCCCCCTCTGCAAAACCTTCCCCTTTCCCCTCTACACACCCTCCCCCTCTGCAAACCCTCTCCCTGCCTCCCGTCCCCTTGTCTTCCCCTCCCTCCTGCCTCCCCTTCTCTATTTCCATCCCTCTCCCTGCCCTCATATTCCTCTCCGTGTCCCCCCTCAGCCAGTTTCCCCTCCCACTGCATCCTCCTTCCTCTCCCTCCTCTTGTCTCTGTGCCCCCATAACCTCCTTCCCCTGTGTCCCCCTTCCTGTCTGTGCTCCCCCACTCTGTCCCCCAACCCCGACTTTGTCATTTCTTAGCCCCCTTCCCTGCCCCCTCCGCCCATCTGTGTCTGGGGTGGGAAGGTCTGGGGACTGGGAGCTCCAAGCCTGAATTCTGGATCTTCTTCTAAATGTCTTTGGCCGACTCTGACCAAATTGCACTGGATTTGGGATCTTGAATCGGGATGCTGATTCAAGTGCTGCCATGTGAACGCCTCTGCCTAGAGGTGCTGATGGGGGTGACTGCCCGCCAGGCCGCAGGGCTGCTCTGTGCACGAGCCCAAGGGTCACCAGGGAGGAGAGGGGCAGGGGTGGCAGGGTCTGGGGTGGCAGAGTTTCTGGGAGCACGGTGTGTCTGGCATGCTAGGACCCCTGGTCTGTGCAAACCTGGGACATGGCCGCCAGGCCCTCTCAATGGTGACTGGGACCGCCTGACCGGGGCCCCGGGCCAGCTGTCCAGAAGGGCTGCGTGGCTGGCGCTGGCATCTGAGAGGCAGGAGCCTGAACCCTGGGCTTGCAATGGGGTCCCTGAGCCTCCATTGGGGTTCGGGGGGCACTGAGCAGGCACGGGCTCTGCCCCCCAAGCGTGGCAGGAATGTACCTCTGAAAGCAGGCTGCTGGCCCCAGTCCTCTGTGACTGCTCCAGGCCTGCCAGCACCTGAGGGCAGGAGTCCCTTGGAGTCCTAGCTCTGATGTCTTTCTCTCCACACCAGCACCCCTGGCAGAGTTGGGGGCTGTGGGCCTCGAGGGGTGCAGTGTGTGGTGGGTGCTGGATCTCATGTTCCAAGTCTCTGTTTCCCCCGCCCCTCAAGGCCCCACCTGCTGTACGCCTGGGGACCTACCTCCACCCCAGCCAGCCTGGCTCGGCCCAGGTGGTCGCAGTCTAGAGCTGTCCATGGCCCCTCCTGCCCACGACCGCCAGTGCCAAGGGTAGGCGGTTCCCAGCCGCCACCGATGCTGGGTCCTTTCTCTTGCAGGTCAAACAGGCTCTGGGCCTAAAAGGCCTGTTTCTCCGCGGCCCAAAGCCCGGCTCGCTGGACAGTCATGCTGCTGGGCGGCCGCCGCCCCGGCCCTCCGTTAGCCAGCGGCTCCTGCGGCGCACGGCCAGCGCCCCCACCAAGAGCCACAAGCCAGGCCGAAAGGGCTTCCCAGAGCTGGTTGTCAGCACACAGGACGGGGGCTCCGAGGGGGCAGCTGAGGCAGTGGCGCCCCCCAGCCCCAGCCCCGCCCCAGGAGCCCCACCCCACGAGGGGCCCAGCAGCACCAGCCCCCGAGGTAAGGTGCTGGCACCCACAGTGGCTGCAGCGGCAAGGAGCCCAGCCCCAGTGCCGCCCCAGCATGTCCCTGAGGGCACTGGGCCTGTGGGCATGGCCGCCACGTGCATGAAGTGCATGGTGGCCTCCTGTGCTGGCGTGGACACTGAGGGCCTGCTCAGGGAGCAGCCACCCAGCCCGGGGCCTGTGGACACCCACTCGGCCATCAGCCAGCAGCCCCAGGCCCGGCCAGATGCACTAGGGGCCCCCCGTGGCAGCCTGGGCCCACAAGCCACTGTGGCCAAGCTGGGAAAAAGCAGAGAGTCCTCTGAGGGCCGTGGGGCCCAACGGCAGCAGCCGGGTGGTGGTGGCTCCGTGTCCTCGGACTCCAGCAGCCCGGACAGCCGTGGCAGCCCCGAGGATACCCCCTGCTGGCCTGGGGGTGCCCGCAGGCCACCGGGGGTCCTGCAGCGGGAGATGAACGCCCTGTTTGTTCAAAAACTGGAGGAGATTAGGAGTAAATCTCCCATGTTCTCAGCTGGTAAGGCTGGCCCCGCTGGGCCTTCCCGTGTCCCTGCTCTTGGCATGGCCTAGCTCTGCCGCTGTCAACCTCCACCCTCGGCCTGCCATCCGCTTTCATTTCACTGTGCTCCATCGGCTAGTCTCACCTGCCCCCTCAACCCCAGCTGTCCCTTCTGACCCTCCCATCTGACCTGAGCGGCCCTGGTGCTCCTGGAGCCCAGGGGTGGGGGTAAGGGGGCTGGGCAGCATGTCTCCCACCCCTGATAAGGTGGGTCCAGGCGAGGGCCTGTGGGCAGCATTTGCTGAGGGCCACATCCAGCCCAGTGCACACCCAGCCCTCCCAGCTGGGCCCTCATCATAGGAGCTCATAGGAGACCGGGGGGCTCCGATGCTCCTGACACCCTTCCTGAACCTCAGTCAGCTTCAGTCCCCCACCCCCGCAGCTGCTGGCCACAGTCACTCCCCAAGTCTGATGCGTCAAGGGCCAGCCCCAACCCTGCCACCGGTGGCCCAGAGCCCTCCGGATGGCACTCAGAGTGCTGATGGAGTTGATTCCACGTGGCTTGGCCTGAGCTCTCTCGGCCCGACATGCAACGAGTGTCCAACCCAGAGGCCCTTCCAGATGGGTCCTACAGTGCTGCCTGCAGCAGTACTGAGTGCTGCGGGTCCACAGCAGGGCAAGGTCACAGGCTGTGAGCTGTTGGAGAGCCAGCCTGGGGGCAGGGGAAGCTGGCCCTCCCTCCCTCCCTCCTTCAAGCTCCCGCCTTGCACCTGCCTCGCCTTGCTATCAGTCTGTCCATCTGCCAGCCACCTCACTCCCACCCCCTCTGACCATCTTCTCCTTTCTGTCCCTGCCCCCATGCTGCCTCCGTAGTTAGGAACTGACAGCGGCCGAGCGCCAGGTAATGGGCCGGCCGCCCTGTGTGCCATGTGTGTGCCCTGCCCTGAAGACCCATGGGTCGGCACTGTGCTGTGGCCCCGTGGCCCGTCTGCTCTCCCAGCTCTGGAGGGTGGCTGGGATGAGGGGCATGCTGGGCGCCCATGTGTGCAGATGGAGGGCCTGGCCACTGGGGGCCCCAGGGTCCTGGTCCCTCTCCCTTGGCACGGGGGCCTGGGGTGCCTACTGACACCCCTCTCTCTCCCTCCAGACGCCCGCCCCCTGTCCATGCAGAGGTCTGTCTCCTCCCTGTGTGGCCTGGAGACCATAGCCGAGGAGCCGGCCCCAGGTCCCCCACTGCCGCTGGCCACTCCTGCCAGCACCTCACCGGAAGGGCCCAAGAACTTCACAGGACCTGGCACCAAGGCAGCAGGCCCCCCAGGAGCAGCCCTGGGAGCTTCTGGGCCCTCTCAGCTCAGGACTGGTGGTCACAGGGACACTGAGGTGCCCCCTGACAGCAGGCTGTGGGTGTGCCATGGTGAGGGCCCTGGGGGGCCGGCTGAGGGGGCCGCTGGCAGCCAGGTGGGCTGCAAGGGTCAGCTCCGGGCTCCGGGCCAGCTACCCCTGGTCAGAAGGGCTAAGAGCGAGGGGCAGGTGCTTGCAGAGCCGCTGGGCAGGCGGTGGCCCCTGGCTGGGCCCTCCCCTACCCCTGCCGTATACTCGGACGCCACGAGCGGCGACCGGCTGTGGCAGCGTCTGGAGCCCAGCAGCCACTGCGACAGCCTGTCCTCATCCTCAAGCATGTCGTCCAGTGACACCGTCATCGACCTCTCCCTGCCTAGCCTGGGCCTGGGCCGCAGCCGAGAGAGCCTGGCCGGGGCCCCACCCAGCTGCCTGCCCCCTCTGCCCTGCTCCACCTGCCCAGGCCTGCCCCCCGTGACCAAGAGCAAGTCCAACCCCAACTTGCGGGTCGCGGGCCAGCTGCCCTCTGCGCCCGACGAGCTGCGACCCCGGCCCCTGGCCCCGCGGCCGCACAGGTACCCACCCGGTTCCTGCCCCTGGCCACCCTGGGGCCATCTCTCCCTGGTGGGCCTCCAGGACTGCCCTGCGGCTGCCAAGTCCAAGAGTCTGGGGGACTTGACTGCCGATGACTTTGCGCCCAGCTTCGAGAGCAGGTCCCGCAGCCCAGGCCGAGGCCTGGGCCCCCAGGGCGAGCCACGGCTGGACTCCCTGACGGAGCAGCTGCGCTGGCTCACAGGCTTCCAGCAGGCAGGAGACATCACCTCCCCCACCAGCCTGGGCCCAGCCGGGGAGGGCACAGTGGTGGTGGGGGCGCCTGGCTTCCTGCGGCGCTCCTCCTCCCGAAGCCAGAGCCGGGTGCGTGCCATCGCCAGCCGCGCTCGCCAGGCCCAGGAGCGGCAGCAGCGGCTGCAGGGCCTGGGTGCGCCAGGACCCCCGGAGGAGCGCGGCACCCCTGAAGGTGCCTGCTCCGTGGGTCGCGAGGGCTGCATGGACGCGCCGGCCCCCACCAAGGGAGCCCCTGGCCAGGCATTCGGGGCCGCTGCCAGCCCCCTCTTACTCAGACTCTGACCACTGCCCCAGCCTGCCTTCGTCCTCCAGGCCTGAGCGGGAAGCCGTTGTGTTTGCTCAGGAAACAAGGCATCTGTCACAGGTCCCCAGAGCTGGCCCGTATGCTGAGTGCACCAGTGGCTGGCTATGCCCGGGTGGCCATGCTGGCTGGGGCTGTGCCCCTCTGCTTTGGTCACCACCCTGTGACCTCTACCCCTGAGGGAGGAAGGGGCTGAGGCTGTCACTGTTTTAAGATATATACAGAGAAGTATTTAAATTTTTAGAGACAAAACTTGTCCAACGCTAAAATTATACCGAAGTCCTTTTCCATTTTTTTACCTGGGCTTCTAGCCTGTGGGTGTGAGCGTGCGCCACTGTGTTGGGGAGCCGTGCTCTCAAGTGGTCTGCCTCCCAGGGTGTAGGCCATGTGCCCAGAGCTACTTGGATTGCCGGCATCCTGCCTGACTCTGCGTTTGGCCTGTTCTGACCTCCGTTCTCCATACTGGGACATTTTAAAGACCCTATGTAAACTCTGGAACACGACTCTAATAAACGCATTCTCGCTTGGCGATGTTGTCTCAGGGGTGCTGCTGGCGCGTCCCCTTACTCCTGCTCCTACTGCTGGGCAGGCTCCTGGGGAAGGGGGAACCCCACATACACCCTCCACTAGGGATGTGACCCGAGTCCAGTACCCTCCCACTCCTCAAAGGGCAGAGCCTTGACCCAAGGCCAAAAGCACCCTGGGTGGGGCAGAGGGAAGCAGGGTGTGCTGGAGCCCCTACTCCCATGGTTATGCTCCAGGAGCTGTTCTCCCCCAGGAGGCTGAGAAACTGGACAGCTCTGGGGAGGCTGGGGGCCAGGACAGCCTGGGTGAGGGTACACGGGGTACCTGGTTCAGCAGCCCAGCTCCCTCCCCGGACAGAAGGGGTCCTCCAGGGCAGGGCATGTATGGGCGGGAGACTCTGCATTGGTGAGCATGCAGTGAGAGCCCGAGGTCAGAGCTCTCCCTCCCCATGGGGCCCTGGGCACTCTCGGGTGGGGCAATGCTCAACTCTGCCCCAGCCCAGGCATCTCCCCTAGCCCCCTGGGGCACCTGGCAGGGCCCCTTTTTGTGCAGCACAGCCAAGGGGGCAGCTTGTCCTCCACAGGGGGTCGGGGCCACAAGACTGACACCTGCAGGTGAGCTCAGGAGCAGAGGGCAGCCCGGGGCTGAGGATGGTCAGGGAGGCCTCCCAGACGAGGGTATATGGGGCTGAGCTCCCCAGGTGTGCAGGCTAGGAAAGGCTTTACTGTCCACGGGCCCCAAGGCTGGGTCCAGTGCAGCTGGGAGGGGTCAGGCTCACAGGCTGGAGCAGGAAGGTGGCACTGGCAGGTCTAGTCTAGGGGGGCCACCAGGCTGGGAGGGGAGCTGGGCAGGGGATGTGGCTGGGGGGGTCTCTGCTCTGAAGACCCAGGGCAAGTTCTCTGCTGCTGCCCTGGCCACAGAGGACAGGAACTGACCACTGCCACCACTAGGTGGGCTGACCTAGCCCATAGCCGCTGCTCTGGTTCTGGGTCACCCAGGAGGGACCCGGAGGGCAGCTGCAGCCCAGGCCTGGTTGGCTCCTGCTGCCACCTGGTGGTGGTCTTCAGCCAGGCTCTGCTGGCTCTGTGAGCCAGCCTGCCTGCTCGAAGTCACTGCCACCGGCTGGCCCAGGCTCTGGCCACTTGCAGATGGCCAGGCACAATGTGGCAGTGGTTCTGTACAGAGGCATCCATAGGCACTTGACCAGCTGTGTCAGGAGGGACAGACCAAGAAATCGCCCAGCTGGGGAGCGGCTGTTCCACATGGAGCCAGGGGCAGAGATGCTGGGAACTCAGCCTCACCCTTGGCCCACAGGGCGTCATTGTTCACAGCACTGGACTGACGATGCCTCCTGTTGTGCAGGGCACCGTGAGGACCAGGCCTAGCCCCACACGGAGGGGCGGGGCGGACGGCGTCTCAGGACTGGGGTGGGTTGTGCAGGTTCCCGGACTGCTGAGTAGAGCCACTTGGCAGGGGTGCAGGTTGTCGGCTTCCCTGGCCCAAAAGCAGGGCCAGCGCTGGAGTCCTCATTGGAGACCATGGCCACGACTGCCACCTGGGCCTGTCCCTTCCCAGCTCCTCTGCTTCCTGAAGACAAGCAGGCCTTGGAGGAGCTGCAGTGGCTTGGCCTCTGTAGAAATCCCGTCCAGCAGCTCAGGGCCAGGAAAAGTCCACATGCACCCTCTTTGCAGGGCCACAGTACTATATACTCTGTGGCAGAGTGCCCCACCACGGGTCCCACTGGGCAGCCCCCAGCCCCATCAAGATCTGAGGGTAAGAGCTCTGGGTTCATGCTCTCTCCCTCTCCAGAAAACACCTCCTCTCACCCTAGTCACCTCCAGCCTGGCACATGACCCCACTCTTGCAGTGGCAGGTCACACCTGGTTTCCTGTTCCCCGCACCCCAGGGAGGTCAGTCCAGCTGGGAGGACCTCGTGACTGCCTAAGTTCAGGAGCAGTCGGGGAGAAACCCACAGAGTGCTCAGCTTGCAACCCTCAGCTGCCATCTCCACCCCAAGAAAGTGGTCGACGCATCCTCTCGGAGGCTTTTGAGCCAGGTGTGCGTGCAAAGGCTTCACATGTCTCTGCCATGGGAATGGCACAGAGGGCCAGGGATGGACACGGAGGCACACACGTGGCCCAATGCACTGCTCAGGGCGGCCCCCTCTCTGAGCCCCCAAGGCCAGGGTAAGTGGTGTGTGGAAAACCAGGTGACAGCGGCTGAGGCCAGCCCTGGGAACACCACTGCAGAGGGCCCAGGGGCTGACAGCATGGTGGGGAACGGGGGTCCTCGGGCTAAGAAAGTTCCAGAAGTAACTGCAGAGAAAGTCCTCACTTCGGGCTTCCCCTGCCTGGACATGCTTCTTCAACAAGACAGTAGATACACAGGCCACCTGGTTTCACTCTTTAAAAACTCTATTTGGTGTGTGCCTGAGCCCGCTGGCGTCCTGTCAAAGATATATATGTATATATTTTTATATATATATATATATAAAAGATTATTTAACAGTTAAATATACTCCAACACGAGTGTCTCACAGGACAACAGGTGAGTCTCCCATCACAAACACACAGCATGAAAAGAAACACGCATCACGCAAGTGCCACGGTGATGCGGTGCACCGCTGCTGGCTGTGGGCACGGGCTCCCTTGGCGCTGCGTCACAGAAGCACAATTAAACACGGGCTCTGACGGCTGCAGTCTCCCCGTGGTGGTAAAAACACATTCTCTACGAGGACAAGGAGGCCGACGCTGGTCTGCATGGCGGGCGCGGCCCTCACTCGGTTGGGACCTCGTACTTGAAGATGACGCTGAAGAGCTGGCCTCCGAGCCGGTCCGCCAGCCATGAGTTCTTGATGACGGCCAGCTTGAGGCTCTCGCAGCGCAGCGTGGCGTGGTAGTTGGTATGGACAGCGCGGCCCATGCCCTCGATGACCACCAGGTCGGCGCCACGCTCCCGCACCAGCGCAGCCAGCCCCTTGTCCAGGCGGCTTTGGGGAAGAAGGGGGTCCGTGAGGTAGGTACCAGTATGGACACCCCCCCGCATCTCACAAAGTGTGATAGATGAGAGAGTGCCTGGAAAACCCCACCAATCAACATGGTTAACTACGCGGTGCTGTGAGTCCAGACTGCTCTTACCAGCCCTGAGCCTCCTGTGGGCTCAGGTAAACCACCAGCACCAGCACTTCCTTACGCAGGCTGCGCGCCCAGTTCTGAACACTGCTGCAGTAACCACCGTCCCCTCCCCCCACCTTTTTTTAACTTTAAAAGATTCTATTCCTTTTCATAAGGCGTTTCACCATCCTTCCTCATTGGCTAGCAGTGGGAAAATAAACATCGGAGAAAAAGGGGTAAATAAACATTGGAGAATCGCTACCAAAAGAGACCGGATGACTAAGTGCCCCAGATAAGACTTTCCCTCTTGCGGGAGTGTTCTCTAAGCTACCAGTGCTTCCATTTCTAGGACCACTAGGGACTGAGGCACTAAAAGTAACCTGGCTAGTGGGTCACTGGGAGGTGGAGTTGCTCACTCAGTCCTCACCACCGTGGGCCCATCTATGGACAGGGACACCAAGGCCTGAGAGGCCAGGCGGGGCCCTGAGTTCCACAAGCAGACATGTTCGGCCCAGGGGTGTCCATGTCCCTCCTGCCAGAGCAAGTCACACCTAGCGCACAGACTCAGACCTGCCCACCCTCCACAGGCCCGAGGAAGCAGAGGAGGTCTAAGGTCAGGGGTTAGGAGGGGGCGGGGAGCTCCCTTGGGGCAGGCACTGACTCCTGTCATCTCACGGTACACACTGGATCCCGGAGGGAACCCAGGAAGGACCCTGGGAGGGCACAACGGTGCCACCTGCCTGCCAGGTTACCTGAGATCGAGGCACGGGGAGCTGGAGCCGGTCTGCACCAGCAGCAGCCTCTCTTCTCCAAGCGCAGAGCTGCCAGAGCATAAGACAGTCAGAATCTGTGAGGGTGGAGCCTTAATGCTGCCCCGCCTACCTCAGGGAACCCCACCCACTTCAGGAAGCTCTGCCCACTGGTACCGCCCACCTTTCTTCGCCTACTCCCCCACCCGCCCCACATCTTCCAACAACCGGTCTGGCATCCCCTACCCCTTTTTAGGAGCGTCTGCCCCACCACCAGCCCCCAGGGCCCCACTTTCTACACACACACTCACACACACAACCCTGCACTCACTGGATGATGGGGTCCATGGCAGCTATCCGCTCAGCCACAATGAGAGACTCACTGTAGGTCACGTCATTCAGGGCAGGCCCTGAGTTGCATGCCAGGATAACCTGCAGCAGGGAAGGCCCGAGGAACTTAGGGCCCTTTGCAGGGCCAATGCCCTGTGCCCCCCCGAGGCTCTTGAAGGCCCCTCTACATTTTAACAAGGTGACTGGCAGTGCCCACCAAAGCTAGCGCTACCCTGCTAGGGATAGGCCCCTGACTACCCTCACTCACACCACCCTATGGCCTCCGGAGGTACTCAGAGCCTGCCATGTGGATCCCTCCAACCCTACCACACGGCCAACATGGAGATCTGGCCCCAAGAGCATCTCTCTGACTGTGGAGAACTGGGGCATCATGTCCCAGGCTTATGCATGTTGATCCTGGCCTGTGGCATGGCAATTCAGGCATCCCTCCCAGTGGAGGCTTGCTCCCTGGCGCCCCTCGACCTCACCTACATTCCACGTGAGGACGAGTTCTGGCCGCTGCCGCCAAAGCCCACAAATGGCACCATCCCCACTGACCCAGAGACACCCCGGAAGGCCCCCAGCCCACACATGGCCTTGTCACTCACCTCGGTCCCTCTAAAGAGTAGCTCCCTGACAAAGGGGAAGACTCCCAAAATGATGTCTACTCCACTGTTATCTGCGAAAATTAAGGCACATTTATGAGGGGGCCCCTGCAAGACAAAACCAGGGTGTTCAGTTGGGGACAGGTGAATCCAAGCGTTCCAGATACACCCACGTCCAACCCCACAAAGTCTGGGCACTGGGGACGGTGTTGCCTGCTGGCCCAAGTGACCTTAGTATTGAGGTCAACTGGTCTAATAACAAGTGCTCACGACAAGGTCAGGCACAGAGCTGAGAATGTCCTAGATTAGACTCACAGATGGGGGAGCAATGCGATTTGAAGAGAAGAGGCCCCTTCATGCCCTGCCGGGATCCTGACCAGCTGCCCAGGGTCCCTCTCTGCTCCCAGAGGTGGCCCCACACCCCATTTCCCTGTCCCCTGCTCTGATCTGGTCTGACTCCCAGTTCCAACCTGTTCCTAGCACTCCCATTCCATTCCTGGTGTCCGAAAGGCAGAGGCAGGGAAGGCACCTCCACATACCTTTAGCCTCTGGAGCCAATCATTGTAGGAGTCCACAAGCCAAGGCCGCTCTGGGAAGAGAGAAGAGACCCACAGTCAGCCCACATCAGCCCAGTAAGCCCTAGTCAGCCCACATCAGCCTCAGTCAGCCCACATCAGCTTCAGTCAGCTCACATCAGCCCCAGTCAGCCCACATCAGCCCCAGTCAGCCCATATCAGCCCACATCAGCCTCAGTCAGCCCACATCAGCCTCAGTCAGCTCACATCAGCCCCAGTCAGCCCACATCAGCCCCAGTCAGCCCATATCAGCCCACATCAGCCTCAGTCAGCCCACATCAGCCTCAGTCAGCTCACATCAGCCCCAGTCAGCCCACATCAGCCCCAGTCAGCCCATATCAGCCCACATCAGCCTCAGTCAGCCCACATCAGCCCCAGTCAGCCCCCATTAGCCCCCAGTCAGCCCTTAGTCAGTCTCTAGTTAACCTGTTAGCCCAGTCAGCCCCTAGTCAGTCTGTCAGCCCGCATCAACTCAGTCAGGCCCCAGTCAGTCCCCAGCCTCAGTCAGACCCCAGCCAGCACACTCAGCCTGTCAGCCCACATCAGCCCAGTCAGCCTGTCAGACCCAAGCCAGCACACTCAGCCCGTCAGCCCACATCAGCCCAGTTAGCCTCAGTCAGCCCCCAGTCAGCACTCAAGTCTCCAGTCAGCCCATCAGCCCACATCAGCCCACATCAGCCCCAGTCAGCCCACATCAGCACATATCAGCCCCAGTCAGCCCACATCAGCCCCAGTCAGCCCACATCAGCCCCAGTCAGCCCCCATTAGTCCCCAGTCAGCCCCTAGTTAACCTGTTAGCCCAGTCAGCCCCTAGTCAGTCCGTCAGCCCACATCAACTCAGTCGGCCCCCAGTCAGCCTCAGTCAGACCCCAGCCAGCACACTCAGCCCGTCAGCCCACATCAGCCCAGTCAGCCTGTCAGACCCTAGCCAGGACTCAGCCCGTCAGCCCACATCAGCCCAGTTAGTCTCAGTCAGCCCCCAGTCAGCACTCAGTCCCCAGTCAGCCCATTAGCCCAGTCAGCCCACATTAGCCCCAATCAACCCCTAGTTAGCCTGTCAGCCCACATCAACCCAGTCGGCCCCCAGTCCACATCAGCCTAGTCAGCCTGTCAGCCCCTAGTCAGGCCCAAGGTTGTGAGCACAGTTAAAGGGAGTCGTCTGTCTTCACTCATTTCTCCACCCCTTGAATCTAGGGGTGAAGCTGTACCCAGAGAACGGCCCATGTGCCCAGCCTGCCTTGTCCTCATAACTCTCTCCACACGTAGTGGACATTGGCTAACCTGCACCGGCTCTGGATTTGTGGGTGTCCATACCTTGTAACTTCCTCTTAGCTTCCTCAAATCCAAACTGTGGGTCTGATTCAAGAACGCTGTGTGGAGCAGGAAAAAAGAAAGTTAAAAAAACAGAACAAAACAAAACTTGAGTCTACACTGCTGAGTGCAGAAACCTCAAATACGGCATTTCACGAGCTGAACGAATGTACCATTATCAACATGCCGTTCATATTACTGCTTCCACTTGTTCAGAAAAAGCTCAGAGGTCTGCCGACCAAGTGTCTTAAAAGAAGCACATAATGTGTTCCTTCAGCTGAATTAAAAAATTTCCTCAAGAAAGAGGATGGTGCCCAGGGCCAGTCAGGACTAGGCAGTCATAGCAGGCCCCCTCCCTCCTTGCTGGCCCGGGACCAATGAGAGCCTCAACCTGGGACGCCACCATAGGACAGGGGTTGGGGGGGAGGGGGCATGAACCAGACATGCTACGGGGCCTTCCGCCCGATGAGCTGGTTATTTGAGTAGGACATAGGGTCTACGCCAGCCAGGGAGTGGGCGGCTCTCCTGGGTCCCAGTCCCCTGTGCCCCTGGGTGGTGGGCCTGGAACCGAGCAGCCCACACCAGCTCCCTGTGGCTTCACCACCACATGGCGCCATGGGCCAGGGTGAGGCAGAGCCCACCAGTGATGCCCGGGAAGAGGAGCATGACTTTCTCAGTGGTTAAGATGGCTACTGTGGAAACGTACAGTCATCACAATCAGTGCTTCCTTTTGGAGACACCCACAGGCTAGTTCCAGGAGGGCATACTCAGTGGGCGAGGAACACACGCAGTCCCACGGACCGAGCCGGTGAAAGCCTCTGTGTGTACCCCTTTTCTCCAATGCAATTCCCAGTGTATGTGGCAGATGCGGATTACACTTTTACCACTGAAACCCGGCCCCAAGTCTCTTTCTTTGAGGGTGGGAGGGATAAGGCTGGGCTCTTCAGGGCTCCTCGAGGGTGCAAGGCATACCTGGCCCACTAGCCAATGGGGACACCAACCCTCACTGAGGCCCAGGTCCAGCCAGAGCCCCAAGCAGCACCCAGTCCACCAAGTGCTGGGCAACCCCATCAAGGCCTCCCCCACTCTCCCCACCCCAGGGCAAAGCCGGGCCACCAGGGCACAGGGCTGGGGTGATGCAAGGGTGACCTTGCCAGGGCTGCCAAGCACAGAAGCAATGTGCACATGTATGTGTGCGTGTGGAACAGACAAGCTACTGGATGATGCCGACGCTGCGCCCAGGAGCCATGAACATTACGGGAAGGGTGGGCCTCTGCAGCTCACTGGAACGCAGGGCACCTACTCGGAGACGGCCTTTGCGCCCCAGTCAAAGACATTCCCTGCCAGGAGTCCTTCCACCAGTGCCAGCTGCCTCTCTTCCCAGCCCAGCGCGTCCAGTGACCGGACGACCTGCTGGAAGCATTTCAGTGCCACGCCATTTTCCTTCTGCTTCACCTGCGAAGACATGAGCAGGGTTATGGGTGAGATCACGCTCTCCCCTGACTGCTTCCTCTGCCAGCGCAGTCCAGGAAAGATGCTTGGCTGAGGACGCTGTGGAGAAACCTGAGCCCACTCCATGGGAGAGAACCTGCCACGGCTACACAAGGAGTTCACAGATGCAGCTGGATGTGTCAGCATCATGTCAAGTTAAAAG
The DNA here is from genome assembly GCF_000243295.1 of Trichechus manatus latirostris. NCBI lineage: Eukaryota > Metazoa > Chordata > Mammalia > Sirenia > Trichechidae > Trichechus > Trichechus manatus. The sequence goes on along the minus strand of NW_004444058.1, from coordinate 2,015,673 downwards.
GAAAGTCTGGCTCTGAGGACCCTGGAAGATAGGAGGTGTGCCAACATGTACATACGCCACTGTGCACAGAAGGCCAGGCCTGTAGGGGCGCAGCCCACAGGTGGGGGTGGGCAGGAAGGAGAGGAGAACAGGGACCTCACGGCAGCCCAGGCACTATGCAGGGTCAGGCGGGGTCACAGGAGCATGCCCCATGGCACAGCCTCCTTGTGGGTGTGGCCACAGGAGGAAAGCGGCTGCTTCCAGGTTACCTCCTAGCTCAGATGCCGGGCAGCAGGACCGACACCTCCAGCTCTGTAGCTCAGTGCCCATGAGGCAGCTCCAATGGCCCCAGTCGTGTGGGAGGTGCAGCGGAGGCCCCAAGTAGCAACTATGCAGACCCACGCCATGTGTCTTCTCCCTCTGGCGGCCGCTCTGTCTCAGACCCCAAGATAAACTCTGCTTTCTCGCACAGGCCTTTCTGCACCTCTCAGGTAACAGCTCAGGTAAAGCAGACACCCAGTTAGTGTCCCTGGGCCCCATGGCACGTTCCTGCCTCGCTCACACAGCTGCCCTGACTGGCTGTCTTTGGTGCAGAGTCCCCATGATGTCTCTAGGTCACATACAGGGAAGCCCTATGCACCCCCAGCCTGCAGCTCCCTGGCAGATGTTGCCAGCAGAGGGGCCCAGTGCCACTCACCTTGTACCCACGGGAGCCGTCCCACACGGTGATGGTGCTGACTGACCCCCCACTGCAGTGCAGTCACTGGCCCCCTGCACCCACCAGGGCAGCGCATTTGAGATCACACAGCAGGGCCGCCCACCCACGCAACCATTCACCTGGAGAACGGGCGGGACTCACTTTTGAGTAGGGGTCCGGGAAGTTGAACTCATTCAAACAATGCTCTCTTGTGTCCAACAAGCTGCGCACAGTCAGAGTCCCGTAGGCACTGTGGACAGACCACGCCAGAGACGCTCAACAGGGCTGGCTCTACTGGGGCCCCTTGTGGGTACATGGCCACGTGCAACCTGAGCACCCGGGGTGGCCTGCCCTCTGTGCTCGCCTCATCCCTGTGCGCCTAAGCTAGGGAGGCGAGAGGACGGCTGCAGCTTCAGACGACCAAGGAGTGGCCCCAGCAGAACCTGGCAGCAGGTGTGGGCACATGAACCAGCGGGCCACCTTCAGGAATGTGCTTTCAGAGATGCCTGTCTTCCTTGGTCCGCCCCACATCACTGGCCTAAAGATCCAGGACAGCAGGGTATGTGCCCACAGAGACAGCAGTCACTTAAGGCCACAACCCGGCCAGAGTGCCTGGGAGTCCTGAGTACCTTCAGAGACAATGGTCATGACAGGCCATGGCCCAGCCCACAGCACCAGGGGATCCTGCTGGGGCCCCTAAAGCGCCCTGTGGGGAGGTGACAGGCCTCCCAGCACCAGAAGAGGCTGAGGCAGAGTGACTCACAATGGCTGGTGTCTCAGAGTCTGAAGCTTGTTCCAGTACTTCTGCCGAAACTTCTCGGCCCTCTCAGCAGCATCGATGGAATCTGGCTGGCTGGCCACAGCACGCTTCACCACCTGGCAATGGCACACAGTCGGCAGAGGCCCCGGCCTGCTCCGGGAGGGGAGCAAAGCATTTGCCCAGCCAGCAGGGGCCCCGCACGGGGTGTGAACGTGTTGAAGGGTGCCGGTGGTGGATTTGCCAGGGCCCAGACACACCCGGCGTGGCCTGTGGGGCTTGGGCTGGGCCAGCACTCAGAGCAGCCCCAGGAGCAAGTGGCAGACTGGGCACGTGCTCAGGGTGACAGCACGTCCACCCAGCCCCGATCACAGGGCACTTCCCCTCTGCCTCTGGGCATCCAACTCCAGAAGAGGAGGAGAGGGCAGATCATCATTCATCCTGACTTAACCTCGAGACCCACAGCTTGACCCACAGCTCAACCCATGCTGTCAGGCCCAGGAACCCTGCTTCTGGCTGCGGGGCAGTTGTAGCTGTGCCCAGAGCCCTCCAAGCACGGGAGAGCCCGAGGTCCTGGGAAGGCTGGACCACCAATGATGCAGACTCATGAGAACTCGAGGGCCCCGCCGAGGGCTTTGGGAAGAAACAGATATTCCAGAATCTAGCAGCTCTGAGCATCTCATGGGGTGGCCATAAGCTCAGGACTTGGCCCCACCTGTTCCCACAGGACACGGCCCCATCCTCGGAAAGGTGGGGAGAGGCTCAAGCTGGAGTGGCTTCTCCCAAAGCACAGCACATGCTGGCGGGTGGGGGAGGCGGAAAGGGGCCAAGCAAGCAGCCCCCGATCTGAACAGCCTCCAACAGCCCCCGGCAGGTATACTTGGCCACATACCTCAAGTGGCGAGGTCTGCCTGATTGCTGGCTTTTTGAAGAGATGTCATAACTAGCAATAGTACTTGGAGTACTTATGAAAAGCATGCCCACTAGTATCACATCCTGACTTGCTGACCCAACAGCTACTGGAGCCACATCTTCCTCTTGAGAAATGCAAGCCAGCCCTGTGTGCATGGAAGCTACCACACGGTGTCCAGGGAGCTTGCCTGCCATACCCCGCGGCCCCTGAAGAGCTTGCCTGCCCTCGGCCACACCACTGTGGCTTCAGGCCCACCACAATGGACAAAGGCAGAAAACTGTCCACAGAAGAGACATGCTCAAGGAAAAGAGCCACAAAAAGAAGAGACAACATTTTCCAAGACAACCCATGTCTTCCTTGCTCTTTCCAAGCATGTTCTTCCCATGGGATCCATCCCTTTGCGTCCAGAGCCCTCACCCCATCAAGCGCCTCCTCAAAGCAGCTGAGCCAGTACTTGCGGGCCATGGGGTCCTCAGTTAGGTCTACAGTGTCAGGGACGTAGGAGGACGGGTCCAGGAGGAGTGGCAGGTCCACCAGCGGCCGCGCCAGCCGGTCCATCTCCAGCAGGTCGAACTGGCAGAGAGGGGGGCAGAAACAGTGGCAGCCTTTTTTCCACAAGATCAAAGTATTCTTTTCTTTCCTTAAATTTTATTGTGGCGAACTATATATGTAACATAAAATCTGCCATTTTATCCTTTTTTAAGTGGACAATCCAGTGGCATTAATGACACTCACCATGCTGTGCAACCGCGATCATCATCTGTTTCCAAACCTTTCTTATCCCCCCGCCCCTCCAGCCAGCCACCCAGTCCCCCAGCTCCTGAAAACTACTAATCTGCTTCCCGCCTCTGTGCAAATGCCTGTTCTAGACACTCCATATACGGGGATCACACACTATGTGTCCTCTTGTTCTGACTTCCTTCACCAAAACATTCATTTGCAGGTTTTGGAATCAGCTATTCCCTGTAAGAACAGACAAGGCCAGACTGAAGCTGAATCCAGCGAGCAGACAGCACTTTTCTCAATGTCCCTGGGCTGCAATGTGACACCCATCACCCACCAGGGTCCTATGTGGATGTCTCCCAAACCTTAACCCTAGCACGCTGGAGGTTGACGTGGCCACCTTATCGACACCTGCATCTCCCTCCTCCGGGTGCCCGGTTGCCCAAGCCAAACACCTGGGACTTGTCACCCGGTTTGGCAAGTTAGGCTGGTCTTTTGCCAGATCTCAGGTTTGCTTACGCCACCTCCTCCTCCACCGTCATTGCTGCTGGCCTCCCAGCAGCCACTGCAGCCCTACCTGGTTTCTATCTGCACAGCAGCCTGAGATGCCTACCGACAGACCCAGGCTCCCTCTCTCCCCTGCCCTGTCCCCTTTCACTGTTCTCCCACTGAGGCCTGTAGGCCCCTGTGATCCAGGAGCTGGTCCTGCTGACCACTCCCACTCTAGCTTGGGCTGTGTCCCCCAACCCAGAGTCCCCAACACGGGGCCGAGGTCCTGGGCCTCAGTACGCCCCTTCTCTGGCCCAGGCCTTGCACTGTTTTTACAACCTACTCTGCCGACTCCTTTGGGTCCTGTGCACTGTCAGCTGGGCACAGCCACCACACCCCCCGCCCCTACAGGCACTCACTCCTCAGTCCCCCATCACTGCCCCCCACCCTCCCTCCAAGCACGTCCGAGCCTTTGCAACCACATTGGAGTGTTCAAAATCCACCTCCCCAGCAACAAAGGACTGGTCTACCCTACAAACCGACACACCCTGATAGCGCCAATGGCGAGCACACACGAGACATGCAGCATTTTTGGGTGGACAGTAACATGCCCAGTTGGCTTGTTTTGTTTTACATGGGAAAGAGGTAAACCAAGATGTGCAAACAGACACTTGGCTCTTGGTGCAAAATATTAACTAAGCACCTGCTGCCGTGGAGGCCTGCCCCTGCCAGGCCACTTCTCGCTGCCTTTTGGTGACCAGCCACTGCGTCACACACCTGGGACTCAGCCCTTCTCCTCTGCCAGGAGCACTTCTACTGCAAATGGCCAGGGTGGAGATGCAGGTGTGACCCTGAGCCAGCAGTTGTCTGACACTGAGGCCCATCCCACCAGGGAGGACCCGCCTCCAAGATGCACCCACAAGACCACATAGCTAACACAGAAACTGTGGCTATGCTTTCAATCTGATGAGGGAAAGGGGACACAGTCGTTTACATTAACTGTCTCGATGGCTTCCCCCATTTGGGGACACACAGCACTCCACTCCACTCAACAGGTTGCAGGGACGGGGAGGGTACCATCTAGTCAAGCTGGCCTTGTCCCAAATGGGGATTCAAGGCATGGGCCAGAACCATCCTAGGAGGGCGGACGTTGTGTATGTTTTGTCACCACCCTGAAACTGTCAGCCAAAACACACTGCCTGAGGGGAAGCCCTGGGTTTGGCTCCTGGGACTAACCAGGTTTCGGTCCGGGTTCTGCCACATAGCCTGGGGGAGGCCCCTGGTCCTCTCTGAACTTCTGCTTCTCTACGCAAACAGGAGGCCGCACAGAGTGGTCTCCAGGTTCCTGCTGAACTGAGAGGTGGGTTTGCAAACAGGGCGAGGAAAGGCAGCCATGGTGTCTTACTCTGCCCTCAGGTGAAGTCCCCACGTCTGTGACTAGACTTTAAAAGTCTGGGCCAGAAGAAAGCACCCATTAGCCCAGCCACAGCGGCGCAGGGGCTTCTCTCAGGAGCACGTGAGAGGCCCCAGCGGCAGCTTTGTGGCTGCAGGCACCTGCCCCAAAACACACACCCCGCGGCACAGGGCCCCTACTCACAGTGCCGCTGCGCGCCCGCTGTGCCGGGCAGAGCTCGGGGGATGAGCTCATCAGGCCGGAGCTGCCCGCATAGTTCTCTCCCCAGCTATACTGGTTGGGATCTGGCAAAGAGAGAAACCAAGTCGCCGCGTCAGCCTGGGCAACAACACACTGTTCTCAGAACCCCCACAGGGAATCCCAGGACAGCCTGGCTGCGCTTGTAAAGGGGACAGCCCCCCGAGGGTTCCTGCTGGGCCATGAGAGCGAGGGCTTTCTTTCCTGATCGTTTTATTCTGTTCTATTTTATTTCTTATTTTCCTGCTAGAGATGAAATCTTGTGAAATAATGATTTAGACCTTTTAGAGCTTCTCAGGAAAGAGTTCTCTGATTTCTATCAAGTAGAAAATTGAACTTAAGGATGCAGTTTTTAAAGCCGGGATGGCCTGGGTCCCGCAGCACTCTGCGTCCTCGTGGAGGCTGACAGGGTGGCACTGGCCGGTCCCCCAGCAGACAGCCCGTGCCCTCCAGGGCAGACGCACAGCTGCAGACCTCAAGGCACCTTTGGGAGAGTGAGCTAAGCTGAGCGGTCACTGAAATGGAGTGCAGGGAGTAGGGGGCTGAGGCCTGTTGTTTACAGTGACACCCTCAACTACAGTCGAAGGGCTAGCATGCCGCTTCCACTGCAAGCAGGAACTGGCCCAGCAACAGCTGGTAAGTCCAACTTGAAAGGGGAAGAGTGGAGGTGGGGGGGGGGTAGGATCATTTCTTTATCTTAATGTTAAAAATATCGTCCTTACCACTTCCTGGGGCCTCAGTCTCTACCCCCCCCCCCCCTCTATCATCCCACAAATGCCTGCTGCCCACAACACAGAGGAAGGGGGGCTTTAGAGGGCCCTGTGCACACTTCCCAACACGGCCGAGGCTGCTCACAGGGACAAGACGAGGGCATGCTACTCACTGTCTTGCTCGGCTCCTTTCAGAAATGCGCCGATGGCCCCCAGGTAGCCCTCGTGTCTCAGGAACAACGCCTGGACTTCTCCCTGCCACAGCCCAAAATGCCCCATGTAGCCGGCCAGGATGGCCACGACTTAACCAGAATGGTTTGTGAATAATCTAACACCAGGGTGCCTCCTGTGGTGGTGGAAACTTTCTGGAAAGCTCTCCACAGCAGGCTTATCAATGGAACAAATTTAAGTGCAGAGGGGAGCGTGCAGCTCGACAAAACCTGAGGGTAAGTATTTTCAAAAGGGAGTAATCCTTCCATGAAATTAATAACCACTCAAATCGTCTAGTTTGTAAATCTGGTTTTCTGGAGTCAAGTTTCCCTAGTGGGGTTCATCTGTGCAAAGCACATCATTCTGACCTACTCACACCATTCTGCACAGACATCATTCTGACCTACTCACAGCATTCTGCACACACATCATTCTGACCTACTCACACCATTCTGCCCACACATCATTCTGACCTACTCACACCATTCTGCACATGCATCATTCTGACCTACTCACACCATTCTGCACACGCATCATTCTGATCTACTCACACCATTCTGCACATGCATCATTCAAATCCACTCACACCATTCTGCACACACATCATTCTGATCTACCCACACCATTCTGCACAGGCATCATTTCTAATCTACCCACACATTCTGCACACGCATCATTCTGATCTATTCACACCATTCTGCACCCGCATCGTTCTGACCTACTCACATCATCCTGCACACGCATCATTTCTAATCTACTCACACCATTCTGCACATGCATCATTTCTAATCTACTCACACCATTCTGTACACACATCATTTTGATCTATTCACACCATTCTGCACACACATCATTCTGATCTACCTCATGCTTTTTTGCACATGGCATCGTTCTGATCTACCTCACACCAATCTGCAGGCACACTGTCTCTTGTGGGCACACACCCTGGTAGTACTGCCCTCTGGCCCAGATGACTCCAAGTTGTCTGTGAAGCTTGTCAATGGGGAAAGAGGCGGCCTCATGCCCAATCACTGGGGCAGGCTCAAGGCCTGAGGAGGCCATGGCACTTTAAAAGGCAGGATGCCAAGTGCAGCAGATGAAGGGCAGAAAGACAGAAGGGCTGGAAGGGCAGGCTCAGACTCACTACCTGCTCCCCCTGGCGTCATGGGCCCGGTGAGCACACTCTCGTCCCCTGCCCTATGCACCATACCCTGGGGCTGAAAGCACCGGAGTCCACGTAAATGTGCCTGGGAAGAATGAAGCCCAGGGCAGAGGCCAAGGGAGAGGACCTGAGTCTCATTACCTTGGAGAAGAAGTTGATGCTGTAGGTGATAGTGCGCATGGTGACAGGGTGGCCCCGGATGAAGAAACCTCCAAAGTAGATCCTGTCCAGGTGGTGGAGCTTCGCGTAGAGGCAGGCGAGCTGCCCGATGTCATTGCTGATCATGTGCAGCAGGCTCTTGGCCATGTCCTCTTTGGAGAACTCTGGAAGAGAAATGGAAACAGAGTGTGACTGAGTCAGTCACATCAGGTGTGAGGAATGCAGGCACTAGGGAACAAGTGGGAGAGAGTGGGAGGCAGGAATAGGGAGGAGGAGAAAAGGGGAGAGAGAAGGAAAATGAGTGAGAGAAAATGGCGCGGGGAGAATAAGAGAGAGAGGGAGGGGAAGGGGGAGAATTAGAGAGAGGGAAGGGGGGAGGAGAATGGTGGGGAGAATGATGGAGAGACGAAGGGGAAGGGGGAGAAAGAGAGAGGGAGAGGGAAGAGAAGAGGAGACTGAGGGGAAGGAGTATGAGAGAGAGGGAGGGGAAGTGGGAGAATGAGTGAGAGGGAAGAGGGGAGGAGAAGGAGGAGGGGAGAATGAGAGAGAGGGGGAGGGGGAGGGGGAGAATGGGAGCGAGAATGAGAGCGAGAGGGAGAGGGGAAAATGAGGGGGGAAGAGGGGAGGAGAATGGGGGAGAATGAGAGACAGAGGGCGGGGGACAGTGAG
>NW_004444058.1:2005524-2007381 GCF_000243295.1 Trichechus manatus latirostris | reverse complement strand
AGAGAGGGAGGAGGGAAAATGAGAGAGAGAGGTGGGGAAAAGGGGAGAAGAATGCGGTGAGAATGAGAGAGAGACGGTGGGGGGAGAAGAAAGAGAGAGAGGGAAGAGGGGAGGAGAATGAGAGGGAGAGGGAGGAGAAGGGGGAGAATGAGAGAGAGAGCAAGAGAGAGAGACAGGGAGGAGGAGAATGAGAGGGCAAGACAGAGTGAGAGAGGGAGAGAGAGTAAGAGGGAGATGGAGAAACAGACAAGAAGAGGAGAAAGAGAGAGAGAAAAATAGAGAAAGTGACATATGGAAACCAGACTTACTGGATCCATTGAGACTGGGGGAACTCCTGAACCTAATGCCCAGAAATAATCCTTAAACCTTGAACTGAAACTACCCCATGAAATCATCATTAAACTAAACAACAATTTAGCCCAGTTAATAATGTTTACCTCAAGCATACCACTCTTATAAATCTGTACGAGTATGAACTGACAATAATTAAAGCACAGATGAGAACTTTCTGAGTCAGTGGGCCTGAACTAATGGTGATGAAACAACATGAGTAGAGGAAGAACGGTGACACAATGTGAAATCTGTAGCCAATGTTACTGAACTGCTCGTGAAGAAACTGTGAATGGAGGTATGTTTGGTTGTGAGTATACTGCCACTAAAAATGAATAAAATATTTGAAAACAAAAGCAAATAAAAGAAACAGAGACGGAGTAGTCAGACTCTTCCAGTGGACCCTCTTACAACAAAGACCCGAAAAAAAAGGTGATTTGATTATATATGGCAATCTGGGAGCCCCGAACATCAAAGGCAGAGGTGAGGAACCAGACTGAGTGGCAGGGGGAGGGAAGAGTTGCCAGACCTGACTCGGTGAGAGCCTGAACCCTTCAGGCCTGAGCAGCTCGGGGGTGAGTGGTGACGCAGGCAAGTGGCAGTGCTCTGGAAGCGTGTTTTCTGCACTGGGAGAGACCCAGCGCCACAGAGTCTACTCGGCGGCACAGAACCAGTGAGAAACAGCCCTCATCGGCAAAAGACAAGTACTTGCATACAGCTTACCTCGCAGATCAAAAACACATTCCTTAGGCAAAAACCTCTCTCCCGTTTACCTCCCTGCTCCCTGCTCTGCACTGGGTCCCGGACTGGCTTTAGAAATTGCCGAGTCCCCTGGGCCGGAAGCAGGATCCGTCACATGCCCGGAGCCATTCTCCATGCCTTGGAGAGTGAACAAATTAACAAGTGGGGAAAAAATAAACTGCCAGCTCCCGTAAGCCAGGAACCCAGGTTAGGCACAGCTCCTTTGCCTAGGCACAAGCATAAGGGATCCATGGACTTTGAGTGCCTTTCTCCCTGCATAGACTTCTGTGGACCCATCTCAACAGCATAGGCCCTCATCACCACAGTACAACAAGGTATATATTGGAACTCTAACTTCAACTGTTTCAGCTGTGAAGTGGCACGCACGTTCTTGACATTTGATACTGCTCTGCCCATTAAGCAGGGTCTTCACCTACCCACATCAGGGGCCTGAGGACTGGTGGCTCCACCCACGCCACCTAGCCACCTGTGAGAGGGGCCCATGAATAAGAGGTGCCCCTCAGTCCTTACAGCCAACAGCATTAGGTGCTTATAGTCCAGCTGCAAAACCCACTCATCTACATGCTCTAGGGAACAGGGACATGACTTCCTCCTGGACACTTGGGGGTGGCCGTCAGCCCCCTGCCTTGCTCAAAGTGTGCCCCCCTGCTGCAGCCAGATGCCTGTGCCTACACCGATCACCCATGCCTGTCTAGGACTGTAAGTGACAGCCTACACCACACACTTGGTGGCTATCTACCTGGGCACCTGAGCTGAATCTATACA
>NW_004444058.1:1999096-2000621 GCF_000243295.1 Trichechus manatus latirostris | reverse complement strand
AAAGACCTATACAATGAAAACTACAAGACACTACTGCAAGAAACCAAAAGAGACCTGCATAAGTGGAAAAACATACCTTGCTCATGGATAGAAGACTCAACATTGTGAAAATGTCAATTCTACTCAAAGCGATCTACAGATACAATGCAATCCCGATCCAAATTCCACCGGCATTTTTTAACGAGATGGAGAAACAAATCACCAACTCCATATGGAAAGGGAAGAGCACCCAAATAAGTAAAGCATTACTCAAGAAGAAGAACAAAGTGGGAAGCCTCACACTACCTGATGTTAGAAACTATTATACCACCACAGCAGTCAAAACAGCATGGTACTGGTACAACAACAGATACATAGACCAATGGAACAGAATTGAGAATCCAGACATAAATTCATCCACCTATGAGCAGCTGATATTTGACAAAGGCTCAAAGTCCGTTAATCGGGGAAAAGACAGTCTCTTTAACAAATGGCGCTGGCATAACTGGATATCCATCCGCAAAAAACTGAAACAAGACCCACACCACACACCATGCACAAAAACTAACTCAAAACGGATCAAAGACTTAAATAGAAAATCGAAAACAATAAAGATCATGGAAGAAGAAATAGGGACAACACTAGGAGCCCTAATACATGGCATAAACACAATCCGAACTACAAGTAACAATGCACAAGTACCAGAAAAGAGACTATACAACTGGGAGCTCCTAAAAATCAAACACTTATGCTCATCAAAAGACTTCACCAAAAAAGTCAAAAGACAACCTACAGACTGGGAAAAAATTTTTGGCTATGACAAACCTGATCAGCATCTAATCCTAAAAGTACAAGATACTGCAAAACCTCAACAACAAAAAGACAAATAACCCAATTAAAAAATGGGCAAAGGATATGAACAGGAACTTCGCCAAAGAAGATATTCTGGTGGCTAACAGACACATGAAGAAATGCTCAGGATCATTAGCCGTTAGAGAAATGCAGATCAAAACTACAAAGAGATATCATCTCACCCCAAGAAGGCTAGCGTTAATCCAAAAAACACAAACTAATAAATGCTGGAGAGGTTGTGGAGAAACTGGAACACTTATATACTTTTGGTGGGAATGTAAAATGGTACAACCACTTTGGAAATTGATTTGGCGCTTCCTTAAAAAGCTAGAAATAGAAGTACCATATGATCCAGCTATCCCACTCCTTGGATATATCCTAGAGAAATAAGAGCCATCACACGAATAGAGATATGCACACCCATGTTCACTGCAGCACTGTTGACAATAGCAAAAAGATGGAAACAACCTAGGTGCCCATCAACGGACCAATGGATAAACAAATTATGGTATATCCACACAATGGAATACTATGCAACAACAAAGAGCAACAATGAAGCCGTGAAACATAACATGGAGGAATCTGGAGGGCGTTATGCTGAGTAAATTTAGTCAGTCACAGAAGGACAAATATTGTATAAGACCACTATTATAAGAAATCAAGAAAAGGTTTAAACACAGAAGAAAACATTCTT
>NW_004444058.1:1986017-1998110 GCF_000243295.1 Trichechus manatus latirostris | reverse complement strand
AGAGGGAGAGAGAGTGAGGGAGAGCTAGAGTGTGCAAGAGAGCATGAAAGAGTGATAGAGACTGAGAAAATACACGTGCATGGGAGACAGCAAGAAAGAGGCGTGTGGAGTGTGTGTGCAATCAAGGAAAAAAGAAAAAAAAAAAAACAAACACTTTTCCTAACTCATACTTCTCCTCAAGTGAAGACTGATCGAATTAATTTACTAAAATTAAAGTGAAGTTGGCACAAAGTGAAGACTGTGGTAATTTGGGGACGGGAAGGGATATGAGGACTTATTTTTTGAAAATCCAACTCCTCCAAGTAGCTGGCATGTAACAGTGACACATCAATGCTTTAAGAACAAAAGAGGCTTCTCCCTCCACCGTGGTCACAGGTCCCCGCCTGAGGCACCTCGGTCGGCAGTGGCTGACTTTCCGAAGCTGCTGGCGATGAGGGTGCCGCTGAGCCCCAGAGTCTGGCATGCCCCACCATAGATGTCCTGGACCAGCATGTCCACGTTTGTGTGCTGGCCCTTGGAGGCCAGATGCAGCAGCTCGTCAAACTTCTGTGGGGACAGAGCAGATGACAGCAGTTAGATCTCGGGGCTGGCGGTGTCCTTGTGGCATGCGGAACCACATCCATGAAAGGTCAAGCAGAGCCTGCGGGTGCTTGGCGGCCTCTTCGCATGGCATGGAGCAGGTGTAGGGCAAGGCCATGGGCCTCTCTGTGGACCACCCACCTGGCGATACCCCAGGCCCATTTGGACACCCCATCCTCCAGAGCACAAACAACTCCACGTCGACTGGGGCTATGGGGTCTGAGACCCAGGAGACAGAATAAAGGCCAGAAAGGAGCCACTTTTGTAAAATTCTGGCCCACTACAAGTCCCCGATTCCATAGCCCCAGCCCTCCCAGAGCAGGCATCCTCCTACAGGCAGCTGAGTACCTTTGTCTTGGTGAGTAGAGCGCCAAGCCCCCAGAAGGTGCCACCCCCGATGGAGCTGCCGCCAATCCACTCGAACTCGTCCTCGGTCTCCACCTGGGAAGCAGACAGGGGTGCATGAGCACGCGGCAGGTCCCCAGGGGACACAGTGGCTCAGGGCTACCCCAGGAGCAGACCCTGACAGGGGCACTGCCGCCACCATCGTGGGTGACCACTCTCAAGGGTGTAGCTTGATGCCCTGGAGGGCCTGAGGCTGACGGTGGAGCTGACCTTCCTGCTGACGAGGAGCACTGGCACTCAACATGGCCTGTGAGCACCAGGCTGAGAGCCAGTCCTGCGTCACATGTCCCCATATCACACATTCCTGTGTCATGGGTCCCTGCACCCACCACTGGCTCCAACATGTACAAGGGCCTCACCAACATCCCCCGAATCCCTCCATCACTCACTCACCTTCACAATGGAGACCCCAGAGCCGATGTTAACGAGAAGGTAGGGGAAAATGTTTGGGTGGTTTGTCTGGAACCGGAACTCGGGGTCAGCATCCTTCTGGTACATGAAGGCCTCGTGTGGGATGTTCTTCAACACGAAGTTGCAGCCCTTTATGAGGCAGGTCATCACGTCCTCCTTGTCGACTCTGCAAGGGAAGCGTGGCCCCTGGAGCATGGCAGCCACAAGGGACGGAGCTCATCCATGGTACAGGGAGGCAGGCCGGCACAAAATCCCACGACGCTGCTCCCCGTACGCTGTCCCCAGGCTGCTGATTCCACACATAGATACAATGCTCGGGAAACAGCAGCCAGCAGAGCAGCTCACAGAATGACTGCGACGGACAGTGTACTGGGCTCTGCCAGGCAGGCGTCGCCTCATGTTCCCAGAAAGCCCTGAAGGGTGTCCAGCCAGCAGGACATTGGCACAGACTCCCCTCCCCCCACGCCCATCTCCTTCCTTTCGCCCTCATGCCACTCCCACCCATCACTCCCACCAGTCCTCAGTCCCTCCCAGGCCTTCCTGCTGCTCAGTCCCCATATCTGCTTGCAAAGCTCGGCCCAGAGCCCTGGACCCACCCAAAGGCACTACGAGATCTTGGGGTCTCAGGAACCCCACAACAGGACTGCAGCAGACTCAGAGTGGCCAGGTTTATTGCCACAGAGGCCGGGAGAGCCCAAGCCCAAGGACTAACCCCAAGGACTGACCAGCCTGTGTCTACCTCTACACCTGCAGGGAGACCCCCACCCCTCCTTACACCTGCAGGGAATCCCCAGCACACCAGCAGTAAGCCCCCCACCCCCTCTCACCAGTAGGGAGCCCTCCCTACCACCCTACCCCAGCAGGCTGGGCCAGCTCACCCACTTTCCCCTGTTGGCCCCGTCTTGGCTGCTGGGCCCCACTCACTTGAGCTGAAGCTTCTCCTCAATGAGGTCCTTGAACTTGTAGGCCCCACCCCCTGTGGCCTGGATGACCTTCGTCTCTGTGTTGACCAGGTGGTCTTTGATGAAGTCCAGGCAAGCTTCGATGTAGGTGTTCTCGAACTTGATGAAGTGCAGGCGGGCAGTGATCTCCTCCTGGACGGAGATCTCATAGGGCGGCTCGTGGTCCTGCTCTGTGTCCTGGAGAATATAGTTGAGAGGTCCTGGAACATTCTGCTGCCCTGCCCCAGCAGCCTGGCGACCCAAGCCAACCTTAAGACAAGCAGAACTCAAAGTCCAAATTCGGAGGGTCCAATGCAGAGGGTCTCCATGATGTGAAGAGGCCCAAAGACCTGAGGAGGGGGCTGGACTTCTGAGACCCTCAGCTGCCCCACTGGGAAAGGAGGCCTCCCCAAGGAGCCCAGCAGGTAGAGGTCCAAGGTCAGGACTGCAGGGAACAGGGCTAGGGGACAGGGAGGGACAGAAACACTAGCAACCTCCAGGACAGCCAGTCCACATTCACTAGCAGCAAAGGGGCTGGCAGGAGAACATCACAGGGGGAGGCGCCACCAGTTGGTCCCTCTGGCTGAGCCACACGCTTGCCTGCCACCTCAACCTGTGCCTGCCAGCACCTTCTGCACCAAAGAGCTCACCTTTCCTGGGTGGTCGAAAGACCTCACTTTGGCGACCTTGTGCTGCACAGTTGAGTAGTAGGCCAGCTTGGTCAGGGACCCACCTATGAGGGGGAGACAAACCGCACAGTCAGAACTAGGTGGGGGACAGAGTATCCACCCCTCCGCTCACTGCTCTCTGGACGTTTCCCAGGAAACATCCCACAGCAAGCATGGGGCAGCTCGGTGGGGGCCAGGAGCAGATGCTCTGGGGCCCTCTGTGCAGTCTGGCGCCCTGCAGACAGGCAGCCTAGGGCACAAAGCAGAGCAAGAGGATGAGCTATCAAATCTAAGCCCGTTTTCCCTTTACAATTTCAGTTCCTCCTCAGACTCCTAACCTACTGGGTTCAGAGTTTCCACTCGCCCTGGAGAAGGAAGCAGCCCGTCCTGTTTCTGAAGGACCTCCGCTGCTGTTCCCAGCTTCGGAAACTGCAGCTTCCAGTTCTCATCCTGAGAACGAACCAGGAAACAGGCTCCTACATCCAGTGCATTTCCATTACAAGTCTCACACTTGGCCACCCATCTTAACAAGTGAGGCAGGCTATCCAACAAGTATTTTCCCAGGAGAGACACTGGAGACAATGGGGCTGAGCAAGATCTGGGGCCCAGAAGCAGGCTCCTGCCCTCTGGAGAGGCTCAGAGCTGGAGATGGCAGTACATGCCCCAAAACAAACCAGAAGAAACCAGAGACGCCACAGTATTTTCCCTCAATGGCTAAGATTTTCGAGATGTCCTGCAGAGGTCCCACTGCCTCCAGAATGCTGCTGGACACTGAACACAGACAGACGGCCAAAGACTGCACCAGACAACAGAGGACAGACGAGGCCTTCCTGGTATACATCGTAGGAAGAGTGTGAAGTCACTCTCCAGGTGAACTAAACCAGGCTCCTCTCCAAGTCAGAGCAGGCACGCTGGAGGCAACAGGGCTCCAGGCACAGATGTGGGGGCCCACGAGTAGGAGACAGAAGGAACTACATGCCCAGCACACAGGAAGACTTCTGAGCAGGCCACCTTTCTTACCGGGCCTGACAAAAATAAAGCAAACATCCTTCACGTTGAGAGAATATGAAGGTGAAAATGATTTTCAAATGGTTGTTTTGTGACAGAATACTAAAGGGATGTATAAGGATGACCACAAGTCAGTACGTCCAGGTGCCGAAGGCCAAAGTTCCTTGCTTCACAGAACCCAGGCCACCTTCCTGTGACCACCCGTCCCAGCTGCAGCCTCATCCCCGCAGTCCCGCGGCTTCACCTCTGTCATG
The DNA here is from genome assembly GCF_000243295.1 of Trichechus manatus latirostris. Classification (NCBI taxonomy): domain Eukaryota; kingdom Metazoa; phylum Chordata; class Mammalia; order Sirenia; family Trichechidae; genus Trichechus; species Trichechus manatus. Next base: position 1,993,844 of record NW_004444058.1, on the reverse strand, counting down.
CGTGGAGGGCACGTCTGGTTGAGTCAACACAATGCTGGCCTTAATCTCGCCTGCACTGTGAGCTCAGGAGGCGGAGTCGGCCTTGAGCCTCCTTACCCTCTCCTGCCCCCAATCCCAATCCCAGCCTAGCCAGTCATTCTCTAAGATGTTTGTTGTCTGAGTCACTGAGCCGGCCTTGAGCCTCCTTATCCCCTACTGACTCCAATCCTGGCCTGGCCAAGTCCTTCTCTAAGATGATTGTTGTCTGAGTCACCTCTGTGAACACACTGTTTTCTAACAACAGGCGACGCAAAGAGACAACGATACATTTAAGAGACATGTCAAAAGCCACTATAAACAAACTTAAGGACACAGAGACCCAAAGAGGGGGCAGACAGGGCACAGGGGTGCAAGGGGCAATGGATACAACAGAGGGGTCAGTGTGGAGCAGAATCGGCTGAAAGAACAGTGGGAGCCTGAGGAAACCAGGAGCATTTGGCCTGTTGTCGGGGCCTCGTTGGAGCTGGAACGTACCCCAGTCCAGATGTGTTGTCACCTGCTCCGCAGCCCACCTCCAACAATGACAGGGGCCAGGCTGGCATCCACACACTGCCCTGCGCACTCTGCCAGCCAGGCCCCAGTCTCCACACCCGTCCTTGAGGAGAGGAGAAAAGGGAGCCCCAAGAGGTACAGCTGCTCATCCATGCGAGGTCCTCCATGAGACCCCCAAGCCCCACCACCACCTTCCAGTCTCCAGACCTCATGGGGCCGGGGCAGGATATCCTCAGGCTGCCTGTGCCCTGCACCTTCTCCTGCCCCAAAGGCCCTCCTTGGGCCCTTACTGAGTGAGGGGGGGCCAGGAAGCCTGCACCCATCACCCCTGCTGCTCCTTCCTGCCCATGTGCCCACTGCCCCCGCGGAGCACTCCCCACCACCTGGCAACACGGGGCCTCCTGGCCTCACTCCGAAATCCAGTCATTGCTTCAAGTACATATGGGGACACAAGTGTCCCTGATGTTCTCGAAGAGGTAGGTTGGCCCAGATGGCTGGGCATCCCCATCCAAGTGAGGCAAGGCTTCACCAAGAACACTCGGACAGCTGCAGTCTCCTGGGTCCACAGCCCTGGGTAAGGGAGGGGAAACGGAGATGCCTACTACTGATGAGCACTCTGGCTGTGTGGATCCTGGGCTGAGCACCCCACCTTGAGGGACCTCCCATGGCTACGGTAAGAAACCAAAGGCTTGTACTCAGTAATGATGAGGGTGTCCTTTTCAGAACCAGACACTGGACCCCGACCTGGGGTAATTTCAGAAAGAGGAAATAAATACCAGCACTAAAAATAACCCTCTGCATGTTCCTCTGTCAGCAAACCCCAACTGGTCTGGTGGCAGGGCAGGCCGGGACCCTCCAGGGCACGGACGGCCCTTCCTGCCAGCAACACTCAGTGGGCCCCTTGTGGGCCTCTGGGGCCACAAAGAACACGGAGAGAAGCCTCGGCCTCTTGCTGTTCCCCACAGTGACGTCTGCACTTCCGAAACACTGATTCTTGACTTGTTCCCACTGAGCAGAGCCCTGAGTGCAGGATGCACACAGCAGGAAAAGGAGCGGAACCTTTCAGACCACACACCCGGCCGGGAAGCCGTGACCTCACAGTGCTGGCAGGACGCAGAAGGCCTTTCTTTTTTCTTTTTAACATATATTTATAATACAAATACTATTTTGTTTCAAAGCACATACGCTTTTAACAACTTGAGAATGTCACCTAGCGTGGGACAGCAGTTTACTGTAAAGCCTCTACAGCAGTGATTAAGGAGAGAGAGCTGCTTTGGGGATGTGCGGTTCCAGGAGTGATGGGCATGAAGACCTGAACTTCACAGGGTGCGTGAAGCGCCCGTCCACCACTATGGGTCTGGAGTGGATGCTTGCTCGAAGCCTTGGCTAGGCTGGCATGGACAGTGGGGCCTCCAAGCTCACCACCTCCAGCCCTTCCTTCTATTTGATTCCTCTGTGGCAGTCAGTCAGGCTCTGCCTGCTTGTACACTGGCTTCTTCCTCAGGCCCAGCCTCCAGGCACCTCCCACCAGCCATACCCCCCAAAACCCCACCCCTTACACCCTCCTTTCTGCTTCTCATAAGCTTGCCCTGTTCTCCAGTGCCAAGGAAGACATCCACACTGCAAGGCAGGAACCCAGGACCCACAAGTCTCATCACTCCAACTTCCCTGCGGGACACCTCTCTCCTCCTTGATGGGGCACCATAGACAACAGTGAAGGACCAAGCCTGTGACTCAAGTGATCCCCAGAACACAAGACTTGCAGATGCATTAAATGCACCAGAAACAAACAGCTCCGAGGGGACAGGCCTGGGTCCCTTGGACACCCCAACTTTCCCAGGAGAGTGAGCAGCAGTCCACAGCTCACTCACTCATTCAAGTATTTATTGAGCATAAACACACCAGCCATGCACTGTGTGGGTGCTGACGACACTGAGGGCACAAAAGCAGACCCTGCCCTGCTCTCAGGGGCCTTAACTGCCTACATGCGAACACTCAAACAGGCACTCAGACAAACATAGGCTGCAGCCCAGACCCGGGCTAAAAGGGGCAGCCACAGGGCCTATCCAAGGGGCTTCACCTAGCTCCTGCCCAGGAAGCCCTCTGCCCCAGGCCACAGTGTGGTTGTTGCCAGCTGGGTTCCAATCCTGGCTCTACCACTTTCTAGCCAGATGACCACCAGCAGGTTCATTGTTCTCTGACTCAGTCTCCTCACCTGTCAATGGGGTGATGCAAGCACCTCCTCAAGGGGTGTCAGTGAGGTGTGTCAGCGAGTGAGAAGGGCCCAAGACGGGAAGGAGCTAATGCCATCAAGATGCTGCAGGATCAGGGGGGCAGGGTGCACACCAGCAACCACTTAAAGGCCTAGTGGTAGGAGAGTAGAGGGAGGAAACAAGGGACCCCGAGGGGCAGGAGGGTCTGGAGGGTGAGAAGTGAGTGTCCCACACCCTTAAGACAACCGTGGGAAGGCCCGGAAGATGACCCCGCTTCTTAAGTCCACCGTCCCTGGCTGTTAATAGTCAAATGTCCAAAAGCAACGGCCTGCGAGTAAAGTGCGGGCGCCCAGCTTGTCCCCGGGAGGACCTCAACACTGCGTCCTAATGCGTCTGCCCAACGGCCTCTGCCTGGGGACGCTGGCCAAAGGTCGGTGACCGACCCGGAAGGGCTGCGCGGGGTCCCCGCCGCGGACTCCGCGGCCATTGCTGGGCCGCCCTATGAAGCGCTTTCTGACGGGCAGGGATTGGGGTGCCGGCTTCGTCTTCGCTTCAACCCCAAATCTCAGGCTGGCCCCGGAGGACCGCGAGGCAGTGCTGGGGCACCATCCCTTCGCCTCCTGGCCAAGCGGTCCGACGCGGGCCAAGATTTAAACCTACTGCCCGGCCCCAGGGCCCCCCGCCCCGCAGCCGCCCTCTCCTCCGCCGGGATAACGGGGGGACCGCCGGCCCGGGCGCCCAGGGGCGACGCCTCGGGGTCATGCCCCTCGCTCCTTCCCGCGCATGGGTCCAGTCCCCGCCGACAGTGGATCCCGTCAGCCAGCTCCCCAGCGCCCCCCAACACCGACCCCGCTACCACGCCGGACTACGAGCCCCGGCATGCCCCGCGCCGGCCCGCGCGGCGCCTGCCGGGAGCTGTGGTTCAGCCGTCGCCGCGAGCCCCCGCACCGGCGGCCCTCGGACTACAATTCCCGTCACGCCGCGCGCGCCGCGGCCCCCGCCCCGCCCTTCGTCCTTCCCGCCGCCCCCAGCTCGCCGGTACCCCAAAGAGGCGCCCTCCTGCTCGGGGCCGCCCCGCTCCCGGCGCCCCAGCCCACGGTACCGATGTCGATGGCGAAGCGCTTGGCGTTCTCCAGATTACGGAAGATTTCGTCGGGTGGGAGCGTGATGCTCTTGTCCAGGCTGTCCCCGCTGCTGCCGCTGCCGCTCGCCCCGCACTCCGCCATTTTGAATGTGCCCGGCTAGGCTCATCAGCCATGGATATATATGCGCATAGATTTGACTGCTAAACGCCTCCCGCGCATATATTATGCTAATGAGGCGCCCGCCCTACCGGTTTACCTTGATCTTCGCCGCCGCGGGAGCCGCCGGGGGCGGGCCTGGGGAGGGGTCAGAGGATGCCGGGCTGCGGAAGGGCCCGCAGCTATTCTCCAGAGACTGCGCCTCGGCACTAAACATCTGGCATATGTTGTGGTTTTTTTTCCCCCCCGAGCTGGCCAGATGCTTAACTCGGGTCCTCTGAGCTAGTGCTGAGTAAGACAGGCGGCGTTCCTGCTTCCAGAGCCGCAATGGGACTTGCAGACGGTAACAGCTGCCTCTTGGCCCCGCTAGCGCGCCCTATAAGCTAGGCTCCTGCACTCTAGCGTGCGTGTGACGTCTCTGCTAGGGTGACCCAGCGTCCAGGTTCAGTGCCGAAAGCCCTATGCAAGCAGGGAGGAGGAGAGGACCTTGCCCTCAAGAAGCCCCCAGCCCAGGTGGAGACAGGCCTGGGACACAGACCCGTAGCTAGGGAAGATGAGCACTCTGCTGGCGGGCCACAGAGAGTGCAAGGGAAGCAGGGCCCCAAGGGCGCCGCCAGGGAGCCTGCCTGGAGGAGGTGCCTTCCAGCAAGTGGGGTAGGGTGAGGGACCAGTGGGAGTTTGCCGGGAAACACGCTGAGACTTGAGACCACTCCAGGGCAGGGATGCAGGGAATGGCAGAGACAGGTTCCAGGGTGAGTCCCTCAGAGGCACTGGCGCTTTGGGAAAGAACCCAGTGCAGAGGCAGACAGACTCAGCCCCTGCGGTCAGTTTCCTGCCTCCCAAGTGACCACGGTCATTGCTGCGTGCTTCTGGACCTTAGCCTTTCTGTCTGCAAACTGAGAGTGCCACCAGCTGCCAGACAGGTTCCTGGGAGCCCCGAAAGAGCTAAAACAGGTCCATGGGCAGCAGGAACGCAGAGCCCTGGGCAGGATTCCAGGGCGCATCAGGTGGGGCTGCAGGGAGGAGACGGCATTTCCTAGTGCCTTCCACAGGGTGGCTGTGCTGCCCTAGGTGGAACCTGCCTAGGGGAGGCTCTGGTAGAGGAGGGCAGAGGGTCTGCTCCCCAGAGGGCATAGCAGGGAACCCGGCATAGTGGCCTGGCCAGCAGGGCGGCCCATGGGCCAGCCTGGCCAGCAGGCACACTTCACTCCATAAGCGCAGTGTGCTCCTCCCAGTCATGATGGACCCACATGTCTGCAGTGAGCCTGCCCTGTCCTCTGCCCACCACAGCTGGGGCTCAGCAGCTACCAGAGAGGGCCAGTGGCAGGCACTCGGCTGGCCTGGAGAAGGCACCCTTCAGAATGAGCCAGAAAGGGCAGAAGGCAGAGGGGAGAGAGGGCTGGGACCTGCGCTGCCCGAATTGTCATCACAAAGTATCTGGGAGTCTCTGGGTGCCAGGCTCTCCCTTCTGCTCCTTGCCACTCCTTGCTGGGTGGATTTCGCCCCTTGGGGAACTTGGCATCTTGCAGACTCAACCAAAACCCTGTAGCCTGCCTAAAAATAGGTGCCGTTTCAGAGCAAGAGATCAGCCCTGGCAGAGTCACCACCAACACTGCCTGTTCCAGCCTGGCATGTGGCCGGCGGCTGGGAGGTAGGGCAGGGCAGACACCTGAGAATTAGCCAGACAGGTGCCTCCAGGATCTCCTGCCAGGGCTGCAGGTGGCTGCAGGCTGGAGGGGAAGGGCAGGTGATGGTGGTAAACATTTCTTCCTGTTTGTTTGGCCCGGCCAAGCCCCCTTTGACTGCAGCAAGGGGTCTACAGCAGGCTACAGGTCCCCAGCCAGACAGCAGGAAGGGCTTGCCCATAGCTGTCACTTTGTTCCCACCCTCACCTGCAGGGAGCTAGTGAAAGCCTCTGAGTGGAACCCAGGTCTCCCGCCTTGCTGCCCCTCCTACACATTCAGAGGGAATGCAGTCTACAAGGCCCCTCTCCTTTCAGCCTGCCCCTCCCCTTCCTCCCTCTCACCTTTCTCCTTACCATTCCTCTCCACTTTGCCTCTCTCCTTGCTTCTCCCCTGCCTCCTCTTTCCCTTGTTTCCAGCTCCTCCTCTCTTTCCCTCACTTCTTCCTTCTCTACCTGTGCTTCCCCTCCCTCCCTTCCTCCTTCCCAGGCCAGGACCCAGACATTCTTCCAGCAGGCAGAGGGTCACTGCTAAGCAATCTCCTAACCGAGGCTACACACCATGTCCGTGCTCACTCCCCTTCACTCCTGCAGACCCGCCCTTCCGCCCCGTGCTGGCCAAAGAAGACGCCCTTGTAAGGCACAAGGCACTAGAAGAGACGAAGACTCAACAGTCAGATTTTATTAGAAGCCTGCAGAGCAGTCTGCATGACAGAGTTCAAATACTGAGTACAGACATTGCGCCCACACGCACTCACACAGAGGAATCCTTTAAGGATTGTAGTGGGGACCCACCCGCCCCAAACAGCCCACTATGAGCCCTAACTGGACAGCTGAGCACACATGGGGCCTCTCGGGAAAGGCTCCGCTGCGCGGCTCTTCCATGCCCTCAGGCTGTTACTCGCTCTCCTATGAGGATGCACGCTGAGGTCGCCTTCACAAAAGGCAAGAAGTGCCCGCTGCATGGCCGCCTGGGGGCGTGCCTACAGCCACAGGCCTGAAGAAAGTCCTCTACAGCGGCTCCTGCCAGCCCCACCGCCTACAAATATCATAGACCTCGGCATGCGGCCGGGACTTCTCAGAAGTCACTTGCTGAAATGCAAACACAGAACGACCCCTTGGGGTCACACGCTCCCTGCAGCTCTCTCCAAGATTGGCCCTGATTGTCCTAAAATGACAAGGGCAGGCACACATTCTCTGAGAATGGCTCCCTTGCTGGCCTGCCAGCTGGGGAGGAAGCCCTCTGGACAGGCGTCCAAGCTGGACCAAGGGGATAGGAAGGCACTTCCCCACTCGCCCTCTGGTCCTGGGCAGTACTGGTCACCAGGGCCGCCAGAGGCCAGAGGCGGGCTGTCGTGGGGCAGTGGCCTTGGCCGAAGTGAGTGTAGGAGGGGGCGCCGCGCTGGCAGCTGGGGGCTCCTTGGGTGCAACGGGCGTGGCAGGGGGCCGCTGAAAGTGGTAGAGCAGCTTCATGTGCGTGTCGCTGGCGGCGTGCAGCGTCAGGAACTGCACGGCCTCTTGCAGGCACCACGAATAACCCTCGCTGTAGTCCTGGTGTAGGCTTTTGGGGCCGGCGGCAGCGGCAGCAAAGGCTGCGGGGGGATAGGCAATGAGTGCGTGGCCGGCACTGGGAGATGGGGAACCGGGACACCGGGAGCGGGGGATCTGGTGAGCTGTGACCCAGGGAGCGGGGCCAGGGCATGGGGGACCCGGAGCAGGGGATCCAAGGACCGGGAGGGCAGGCTGCGCGCTCACCTTTGCTGTGCTTCAGATAGCTGACGGCCATCTCCAGGATGTCAGCCTTCTCGAGCTTAGAGTTGGGCTGGTGCCGCGCGAACTCCTGCTCCAGCAGCAGCTTCAGCTGCTCGATGCTGCTGTTGATGCGGTCGCGGCGCATCTTCTCCACCACCGGCTTGCGCAGCTGCGGGAAGAGGGGGCGTCAGAGGGCGCGGACTAGCGGGCGGGCGTGCCAGCGGGGACCGCTCCGAGAAAGACTGCGCGGAGACTGCGGGGCTGGCACTTACCCGGTTTTTCTCCTTGGGGCTGAGCAGCTCCACGGCCACGGTGCTGGGGGCCATGCCGGCAGGCGCGGAGGAGCGGGCGCGGGCGGAGGCGGCGGGCCAGGCGCTGTCTGGGCTCCGCGCGAGTCGCTTGATATAGG
>NW_004444058.1:1984581-1985917 GCF_000243295.1 Trichechus manatus latirostris | reverse complement strand
GGCCGTTCCCACGCTCGGCGGCCAATGGCGGCGCGGGCCGCACAAAGGCGCCGGCCCATTAGCGCACGCTAAATTGCCTGTGAATTGGCGCGGGCACAATGGGCGCTCCCTGAGGAGCAGGTGGGCCGCGCGGCACAATGTCCGGGCTGTGGGAACACGCTCTCCCTCATTAGCATCCCGGGCCTGATGCTGAGACCTCCGCCCAATATGCTGCCTTTTCCCAGGCTGCCGGGACGCTGGGGAGGGGAGGGGGCAAGGCAGGAAGGAGCAGCCCCTCCTTTTCCCTCCCCTTCCACTCGCCGCCCCCCTCCCCCTGCAGAGGCCACAAGGGATAATAAGGGAAAAGCTTAAGAATTAACAAGTGCAGCGGCCTCCAGGAGCTTTCGACCCTCCCAAACAGAGACCCACGCCCAGCGGGGAGGGGATGGAGGAGCCACACATCTTCTGGACTGGCGCCTTGTCGCCTGGTCCATAGGTGGACACAGTCAAGGAGTGGCCCTGGCTCCTAAGATCAGACCTGGGAGCTATGTTGCAAATCCCCTGACGGTGTCACCTGGGACACGTGACTTATCCCAAGCCTCAGTCTTCCAACCTGGAAAATAGGCAACCTGCCTCCCTGGTGGGGGTTCAGGGAGCTTCAGGGAGCCAGAATGCCCAGCATGGAGCCTGGCACTTATGCAGGTACCTGGAGCCCCTGTACCCCACCCTCCTTGGAGCAGCCTGGTAGGTAGTAGCATCTGGGGTGCTCTGGCCTCACTCCACCTCCATCTGGCTGAGAATCCAGCCACATTTGGTCTAGACCAGCTGCCTTAGAATCCTGGGGCATCCTAGGTGATTGGATGGTCTCTCTGCTGGCCTCACCCGAGTGTGGGGTGGGGATACCTGTCTGGTGCCCAGGTGAGCCTTGGGGCTCGGAGAAGGCTCCCACGGCCCGGCATGACTGGTGGGAGGCCACGGCCCCCCATCACCCCTCTGCACAGCCCAGTGGGCACTTCTGGGGTCTGCTTTCTTCAGGCATCTTGCCAGTGGGTGGAGAGGGAGCGCCAAGGGAAGATAAGAGGGTCTCAGCAGGGCAGGCCTGGAGCCCACATGGATGCAGTGTCACCCAGACTGGCCCCCTAGGGACCTGCTGGATAATCTGACAACTCCAGTTCTTGACCAGCCAGCTGAGGGCCAGTGGCTGCTTCGGGCCACCAGGCCCACTCCTGGCCCCTTGGAGAGGGCCTGCTGGGAACCCCTTTGCCCAGAACAGTCCCTTCCCTGTGATCACTGCAGCCTGTAGGGACTGAGAGAGGGGGTGGAGCTTGGACTGCATCCTACCCCCGACCTCCCTCCC
>NW_004444058.1:1926249-1984481 GCF_000243295.1 Trichechus manatus latirostris | reverse complement strand
CGCCCCCGCCCTCCTCCACAGCACTGTGTGGAGAAGGGGCAGGTGGGACCCAGCCAGGGCCCAGGGGAAGGCAGGGCCTGGAGCCCATGGGACCAGGGCCTGGTGTCAGGCACTTTAGCCAGAGTTTAAATCCAGAGGCACAGTTCCATGGACAGCAGCCTTGTCCAGATGTGGCTGGGAATTAGGTGGTGCAAACAGTTATGTGCTTGACGACTAGCTGAAAGGCTGGCGGTTTGAACCCAGCCAGAGGTACCTTGGAAGACAGACCTGGCAATCTGCTTCTGAGAGGTCACAGTCTTGAAAATCTTATGGAGCACAGTTCTACTTTGCACACATGGAGTCACCATGAGTCGGGATTGACTCAGTGGCAATCAGCAACAAACAAAGGCCCGATCTTGGCAGTGACTCACAGCTATGCGTGGCCTGTTAGGTGAATGTGGCTCCAGATGTCCTCAGCACAAGGAACCTAGCAGTGGAACCATCAGGGGAGGGGGTAGGGCAGTGCCAGGACACCAGAGTGGGGCTTTGCTTGGTGTCAGCGGAACGACTGACCAAGTGGTCCCCCATTGGGATGGGTTAGGCTGGGAACGGGGGAGTCCTGGAGTGGAACCTCCAGGTGACTTTAAAGGCGGAGGGGAGGGATCCCCTCCTCACCCTTTCTCCCATCCTGTCCCCAACAGCACCTCCCTTGAAGGGGACACAGGCCCCAGGTTGGCTGTGGTAGAAGGCGAAGCTGAGGGCTGGGGTACCTCGCCAGAGCTGGGGGCTCCTCCATGAGCACATGGAACCCTCCCATGGACATGTGGCCCCTGTTTGATGCACAAGGGCAAAGGACACCCAGCGTGGAGGTGAGATGCCAAGCCTTCGGGCAGCCCTGGGCTCTCATATCATGACAGCCTTGGGGCAGGCCAGCGACCCTGGGCTGAAAAGGGCACCAAGGAATGCCCAAATGGGGCTCATGCCGGGTGGCCATCATGCTTTGTGTCTGTCCCAGATGGTTGGGGGCTCCCTGTGGGCTGGCTGGGGCTGGGGTGGGCAGGATGACAGTCACCTGTGTCCCCATCGCCCACATCCTGCCAGCCCAGGGCCCAGCACCAAGTAGGCACTTAGCCAAGCAAGAGCTGGGTGGGACTGCAGGGACGAGGGTGGGTCTTGAGCCCAGGCCAGCCCTGGCCACAGTCTCTACCAACTGGGGATGGAGACAGAGCCCATGTGTACCATGACTGCTGGGCTGCTGGCAGCAGGGCCCCAGAGCTGGGCCCAGATTTGGGGGGTGGCACCCAGGCAGGGGCTCTGTGCCCCCCACCCAGGCATCGGAAGAGACAGTTGGCTGGGGCTAGTGTCCCACCCACTCCCCCAGCTGGCTCCACGGCCAAATGAGACACGTGCCTGGAGCAGTCCAACCCCTCTCACCCCACCACCCGCCTGCCCACCCGCAGTGGCCAGGGTGAGGGTGGCGGGTGGGCAGAGGGGGCTGTGGCCTCCCTCTTTCTCCTCCCTCCCCTGGACTGAGCAGCTTTGATCCAATTTTCGATTGTGGGAAATATGAAATGAATGGTGTTAAATCCTGTCCGGACTGCGGACTGCGGTCAGGGGCGGGGGCGGCTGTCTGGCCTGATGAAAGGCCTGCTCCCTCCCCGGGTGCGGGCCAGATGGCTGCCCTGCCAAGGCTCCGGAGGCCTCTGAGGCACACGCCCAGCCTTTGTGGGCCGTTTAACACTATGAATGGGGCCAAAGTGTGGGAAACTTGCTGGGCTCCTGGCTCACACCATCCGATGTGAATAGCACCCTCGTGGCCGAGGAGGGACTGTGGGGGAGGGGAGGGATCTGGAGGCCTGGCCCCAGGCGGACTTTGCTGCGCAGAAGCACAGCGGAATGTTGGGGGGGGGCTCAGATCCTCCCCTTGACTGCCCCTAGAAGCCATGGAGGGGTGGGCTAGGGGTGGCTTTGAGAAGGGAGGGGAGCTTGTTCTGCCTGCCATTCCCAGAGCCCTCACCCTGGAGAGCTCAGTAAGTCTGAGGGGCCGGCTAGTTGGGGTAGGGGGGTGTCTGGAGTTAATGATGCCCCGCAGAAACAACCATTGTGGCGGGGAGCCTTGGTGTGGACGTGGGGTCTCCGGGCAAACCCTGCTAGTTGGGCATGGCTATGTTAAACTCACCAATCAAGGATTATAACCGTTTCTAAGTAGCCCCCACCTCCAAGGCCACCCATGTCCCTGGCTGACTGCAGAGCAAAGGGCTCCTCAGGAAGGCAGGGCCTGGAGGCAGAGGGAGGCTCAGGGGCATTTGTTCCCAGCTACCAGAGGAAGACTCCTTGGAGAAGAGCCACAGAGTCCTCCTCCCCAGACACCTACCTCCCTCCTCGCCGCCCCCCCGCCAACCTATGGCTCTAATCGCCTCTGGCACTGGTTCGCCCAGGCCCTGCAGGCTGGGCTGGCCTGGGGCACCCTGCCTCACCCACCTGCCTCCAGCCCACCTGCCCCCTTGCAGCCCAGGTGTGAAGCGTGAGTCCCAGGATTGTGTGCAGGCCACTGTCCTGTGAAAGGCCAGGTTGCCCCCACCTGGGACTTCTGGTCCCAAAAAGGTTTCCAGTGTGTGTGTGGGGAGCAGACAGGCCCTCAGGAGGGATAGGGACGGCTCAAATCTCACCACTTTTCCCCCTTCTATCCCAGAAGCCCCTCCTTGGTGGAAATGCAGAAAGTCATGCCGCCTGGGAGGTGGGGAGATGGCCTTATTCCCAGGTTGCTGAGGGCATGACCCACTCTGTCCAGGAAGCCTCCAGGGGGCCCCCTCCTCTGCCCTTCCCTCCTTTCACCTTCTCTCTTCCCCCTCCCTTTCACCTCTTCCCTCCTCTCCCCCTCCCCCGCTGCCCTCCCCTCCCCTCCTCTGCACAGACCTAGTGGTGCCCCCTGGAGTCGTGCTGTGCCTGTGGTCCATCCAAATGCAGGCCTATGAAAATGCAGCCCCCCACCCCTGCACCCAGTAGCTCCTGGTGGGAGCCCCAGGCCATCCCTCCATCACTAGCCTGGTCCACCTGTGGTCTCTGAGTCTGCACCTAGCCCTGCAAGGAAGCACTTGGGCTCCTGTCCCCAGGTGTGGACCAGCCCCAGCCAGTGAGGATGCCTGGGGGCTCTAGTGGGGCTGGTGCCTAGCAGCTGATTAGCGTCGTCCTTGACAGTTGGAGGGGGTCAGTGTCTCCCCTTGGGGAGAGCTGTGGGGAGGAGGGTGTAAGAGCCCCCAGTCACTGAGCTTGGGATGTGAAATCTCCAGCCTTAGCACAGTCCTGCAGAGGGAATATCCCTCTCCCCATTTTACAGACGAGAAACCAGAGGGTCACAGAGGTTAAGTGACTTGCCCAAGGTCTACGTACCCTGGGACGACTCACACGATGATGATGATGATGATGATAGTGATAATGCATCATGCATCCGAGCATTTACTGCAGGCTAGGCTGACTGAGTGCTTTCCCTGTGTTTACCAGGTCAGTCTTCACAAAGTGGATACTACTTATTACCCCTATTTTACAGATAAGCAAACAGGCAAACAGAGGCGCAGAGGCCACACTGCTGGTGAGGGTCGCAGCTGGGATTGGAACCTGTGACACTTGCTTTTTGTGGGTCCCAAGCAGCCAGGGAAGGTCGGGTCCGAGGGAGAGGGGCGCGCAGGCCAGAGGCATGGAGCCTAGGGCATTAATGTGTTCAGAATTCCAGGAGGAGAAGCGACACCAGGCGCGTGGGGTTTGAGTCCCTATGAGGGGCGGGAGCGCAGGGAATGGCGGGCTCTCCCCGGTGCCACGAGCCCCTACCAGGCTCCCCAGCATGGGGAGGGCGGCTCCTAGATCGATCCGCCGCGCTGCAAGCGCGCGCTCCAGATGGCGAGTGGCCCCGTGACCGCGGACAAAGGCGGCCGCGGCCCCAGGCGGCCTGCATGGGAGGCACGCGCTGCCCTTTGTCGCCGCCGAAAGCCGCCAGGGGAGCACGGAGTGTGGGAACCGCCGGCTGCACCACCCACCCGGGTTAGCGAGACTCTGGGGCCCCTCCCCTCGGGCGGAGGAGCGTGGCCCCCTTTGGCCTCAGCTCCCTGCACCCGCGTTTGAGAGCCAGAGCAAAGGACTGGGTGGAGGAGGTGGGGGGGGGGTCTTTCTCCCTCCATCCCGCTCTATTTGTGGAAAGACTCTCTTTCCTTGGTTGGGGGTGGGGGGCGGGGGGAGCGACTGGGAGGATCAGGTGGCTGAGACCTGCCCCCCACCCGCTGGAGAGGGGGTGGGGCCCGAATTGCTTCGGGGGAGATCCTCACGTGGAGGAGGTAGTGAATTTACAACCAAGGAGAGGATACCATTGACCAAGTCCCCTGACGAGGGCAGGAGATCAAGGGAAGCACCTCAAATGCCAACAGAGTTTGAGGGGCATAACGATGGATAGTTTTTCTTCCATGTCTGTATTTTCCAAAGGTTCCTGAATGACCATTCACAACTTATGTAATTTTAAAAAATAATCCAAGCAAATAAATATAATTTTATTTGTGCATATGTATATTAAATCTGCTGCAAGAGACCTCTTAAAAGTGTTAAAAAGCAAAGATGTCACCTTGAGGACTAAGGTGCACCTGACTCAAGCCACAGTATTTTCAATCACCTCACATGCATGTGAAAGCTGGACAAAGAATAAGGAAGACTGAAGAATAATTGATGAATTTGAATTATCGTGTTAACGAAGAATATTGAATATACCACGAACTGCCAGAAGAATGAACAAATCTGTCTTGGAAGAAGTCCAGCCAGAATGCTCCTTAGAGGTGAGGATGGTAAGACTTCGTCTCATATACTTTGGACATGTTATCAAGAGGAACCGTCCCTGGAGAAGGACATCATGCTTGGTAAAGTAGAGGGTCATCGAAAAAGAGGAAGACCCTCAATGAGATGAACTGACACAGTGGCTGCAACAATGGGCTCAGGACTGGGCAGTGTTTCCTTCTGTCGTACACAGGGTCGCTGTGAGTCGGAACCCACTCAACGGCACCTAACAGCAACATGCTACGTATAAATATATAATACAACAACATATAAATGTAAATACATATTTATATAATATAAAATATGTATGTATAAGTATATCTGTAGTCATGGCCCTTGGGTGACCCCCAGGGAGCCTGGAGGCATCTTGTGGGCAGGTGCTTGAGGCACACGTTTTCCAGAAGAGAACTGGGGTTTTGCCAGTGAAGAGCCCCTGAGAAGACAGAAGTGAAGGGGAAGGTAGGGTGACAAGGTGGGGGCTTCCAGGGGGAAGTGAGGCCTGGGAGGTGTGTCCAGGTGAGGAATTCCCAGAAGCACCTTCCAGTGAGGGAATGGCTGCAGGTGAGAGAGACCGGGGCCACCGGAGGCAGGGCTGGAAGCCTCCATGTCTGGCTGGAAGGAGGCTCCCATTAGTGTGTGCCTGTGTGCTGCATCCATACGTGTGTGCCTGTGCATGTGTGTGCAGCCATTCATGTACCCATACATGTGTACCTCTGTGTCCAGCCATGCATGTGTGCCCATGCATGCATGCTTGTGCATGTGTGTCTGTACATGTATGCCTTTGCTTGTGCTCCTGTGCGCATCTGTGCCCGTGTGTGCCTGGGCATGTATGCCTGGACTCTAGAAATAAAAGGCCTGGCACTGGCCCAGAAGGCCTCACTGGCTAGGACCTCCTCCCTCAGCAGGTCAGTGTGTGAATGCACTGCAGGCCGATGGATGCTTCTGAAACCGCCTTCGAGTCACTTGTTCCCAGCCCTGCCTGGCTGCCCAGCGGTTAGAGGTCAGGGTCAAGCACTCTATGTGCACCCTTCCTGGAATAGGTCCCTGGGGTGAGTGTCGGGGAAAGACCTTAATAACTACTCCCCCCAGAATTTGTGGGGCCGGTGTGCCACCGACGCCACACCTGTAGCCCATCCAGGCCCCCAGCAGCCCTCAGAGGCAGGAAACACTATCCCCACTTCGTAGGCTGAGGCAAGGTGGGCAAGGGCAGCAGCAGGGCAGGGGTCAGCAGGCCTTCTCCTGCCCCCCAGCCAGGGTGTCACAGCTAAAGAGAGGCAGCTGCCAGCACTCTCCCCACTGCAGCTAGGATGAGGACTCTGAAGTTGACTTCACAGCTCGGTGGCTGTATCTAGACTTGGGGTGCTGCTGCTGTTGTTGTTAGGTGCCGTCAGGTTGGTTCCGACTCATAGTGACCCTATGTACAACAGAACAAAACACTGCCTGGTCCCGCACCATCCTCACAATCCTTGTTATGCTTGAGCCCATTATTGCAGGCACCGTGTCAATCCATCTCACGAAGGGTCTTCCTCTTTTTCACTGGCCCTCTACTTTACCAAGCATGATGTCCTTCTCCAGGGACTTGTCCCTTCCGATAACATGTCCAAAGTACGTGAGACAAAGTCTCGCTATCCTTGCTTCTAAGGAGTATGCTGGCTGGACTTCCTCCAAGGCAGATTTGTTCGTTCTTCTGGCAGTCCATGGTATATTCAATATTCTTCACGAACACCATAATTCAAAGCCATCAGTTCTTCTTCGGTCTTCCTTATTCATTGTCCAGTTTTCCTATGCATATGAGGTGATTGAAAATGCCATGGCTTGGGTCAGGCCCACCTTAGTCCTCAAAGTAACTTCTTTGCTTTTTAACCCTTTTAAGAGGTCTTTTGCAGCAGATTTGTCCAATGCAATACGTCATTTGATTTCTTGACTGCTGCTTCCATGGGTGTTGATTGTGGATCCAAGTAAAACGAAATCCTTGACAACTTCAATATTTTCTCTGTTTATCATGATGTTGCTTATTGGTCCAGTTGTGAGGATTTTTGTTTTCTTTATGTTGAGGTGTAATCTGTACTGAAGGCTGTAGTCCTTAATCTTCATCAGTAAGTGCTTCAAGTCCTCTTTGCTTTCAGCAAACAAGGTTGTGTCATCTGTGTATCACAGGTTATTAATGAGTCTTCCTCTAATCCTGACGCCCTGTCCTTCTTCACATAGTCCAGCTTCTTGGATTATTTGCTCAGCATACAGATTGAATAAGTATGGTGGAGGATACAACTCTGACACACACCTTTCTGTCTTTAAACCACACGGTATCTATTCCTTTGTTCTGTTCGAACTAATGCCTCTTTGTCTATGTACAGGTTCCTCATGAACACAATTAAGTGTTCTGGAATTCCCATTCTTTGCAATGTTATCCATAATTTGTTAGGATCCACATAGTGGAATGCCTTTGCATAGTCAATAAAACACTGGTAAACATCTTTCTGATATTCTCTGCTTTCAGCCATGATCCATCTGACATCAGCAATGATGTCCTTTGATCCATGTCCTCTTCTGAATCTGGCTTGAGTTTCTGGCAGTTCCCTGTCAATGTTCTGGTGCAACCGTTTTTGAATTATCTTCAGCAAAATTTTACTTGCGTGTGATATTAATGATATTGTTTGATAATATCTGCATTCTGTTGGATCACCTTTCTTTGGAATGGGCTCAAATATGGATCTCTTTCAGTTGGTTGGCCAGGTATCTGTCTTCCAAATTTCTTGGCATAGACAAGTGAGCACTTCCAGCGCTGCATCCGTTTGTTGAAACATCTCAATCGGTATTCCATCAGTTCCTGGAGCCTTGTTTTTCGCCAATGCCTTAAGTGCAACATGGACTTCTTTCTTCAGTACCATTGGTTCTTGATCATATGCTGCTTCCTGAAATGGTTGAACATGGACCAATTCTTTTTGGTACAGTGAGTCTACGTTTTCCTTCCATCTTCTTTTGATGCTTCCTGTGTCGTTCAATATGTTCCCTGTAGAATCCTTCAATATTGTAACTCAAGGCTTGACCTTTTTCTTCAGTTCTTTCAGCTTGAGAAATGCCAAGCATGTTCTTCCCTTTAGGTTTTCTAACTCCAGGTCTTTGCACATGTCATTATAATACTTTATTTTGTCCTCTCATGCTGCCCTTTGAAATCTTCAGTTGTTTTACTTCATCGTTTCTTCCGTTCAATTTAGCTATTCTACGTTCAAGAGAAAGTTTCAGAGTCTCTTTTGACATCCATTTTGGTCCTTTCTTTCTTTCCTATCTTTTTAATGACCTTTTGCTTTTTTCACGTATGGTGTTCTTGTTGTCATTCCACAATTCGTCCGGTCTTCAGTCATTAGTGTTCAATGTGTCAAATCTATTCTTGAGATGGTCTCTAAAGCCAGGTGGAATATACTTAAGGCTGTTTTTTGACTCTCATAGACTTGCTCTAATTTTCTTCAGCTTCAACTTGAACTTGCATATGAGCAATTGATGGTCTGTTCCACAGTTGGCCCCTGGCATTATTCTGACTGATGATATTGAGCTTCTCATAGCTTCTTTCCACAGACGTAGTCGATTTGATTCCTGTGTATTCCATCTGGCGAGGTCCACATGTATAGTCACCGTTTATGTTGTTGAAAAAAGGTATTTGCAATGAAGAAGTTGTTGGTCTTGCAAAATTCTGTCATGTGATCTCAGCGTCATTTCTATCACCAAGGCCATACTTTCCAACTACCGATCCTTGTTTCCAACTTTCGCATTCCAATCACCAGTAATTATCAATGCATCTTGATTGCATGTTTGATCAATTTCAGACTGCAAAAGTTGGTAAAAATCTTCAATTTCTTCATCTGTGGCCTAAGTGGTTGGTGGGTAAATTTGAATAATAGTTGTATTAACTGGTCTTCCTTGTAGGCATATGGATATTATCCTACTACTGACAGTGTTGTACTTCAGGATAGATCTTGAAATATTCTTTTTCACGATAAGTATGATACCATTCCTCTTCAATCTGTCATTCCCATTATAGTAGACCATATGATTGTCAGATTCAAAATGGCCAATACTAGTCCATTTCAGCTTACTAATGCCTAGGATACCAATCCCTCTACGTTCTATTTCATTTTTGATGACTTTCATTTTTCCTGGATTCATACTTTGTACATTCCATGGTCCGATTATTACTGGATGTCTGCAGCTGTTTCTTCTCATTTTGAGTTGTGCCACATCAGCAAATGAAGGTTCTGAAAGCTTTACTCCATTAAGTTTGACTCTACTTTGAGGAGGCAGCTCTTCCCCAGTCGTCTTTTGAATGCCTTCCCACCTGAGAGGCTCATCTTCTGCACTATGTCAGACAATGTTCTGCTGCTATTCACAAGGTTTTCACTGGCCAATTTTTTCAGAAGTATACTGCTAGGTCCTTCCTCCTAGTCTGTCAGCTCAGCTGAAACCTGTCCACCATGGGTGATCCTGCTGGTATTTGAATACCAGTGGCATAACTGCCAGCATCACAGCAACTCAAAAGCCACCACAGCACAACAAACTGACAGATGAGGTTGGTTTCACAGCTGGGTGGCTGTGTCTAGGCTTGGGATGCTGCTAGGCCTGGGTTACAGGGGGCAGACCACTGGGACACCCAAGTGCCAGTGGGAATGTAGGCTGCATGGGAGGATTGAGGGGACGGGTCTGCCATCTAAGGAATGGGGCCTGTCTCCACACTCCTGACATGGAGTAACCCCCTCCTTATGCTGGGTGAGTGGAGTAGTTTAAGGCTGGGAGGTGCCCCCTTCCTCACCGTGTGGAGGGGCCCCAGGCAGGCAGTGGGTGGGTGGTGGAGAGGGTCCTGGGTGAAGCTGGCCTTCTCACCCCCTACTCAGAACCCCCTCAGGGGAGAGCCCTCTGCCCAGCACCTGCACACACCGTACCCCTGCCTGTTGAGATGGGAGCCTGGGAGGCTCTGAGCAGGTGTGTGTTTGGAGACAGCCCTGTGCCATTTCTAGGCCCCCCTCTGCTGGGATACCTGTGTGACTTTATGGGATTCTGTGAATTTGGTTGGCTTGGACGCTTCTCCCCCTTGAACGGCCCCCAGCTCTGAGTTCCAGTCTCCCTTCTTACTCATCAGGGCCCTGAGTGGGGCTGTTTCCCCACCTGAGGCTGGGGTGATGATAATGTCCCCTACCCCTGTGGTGGGAGTGACATAAAAGGCCTTGGGGCAGTGGGCTCCCCCAAGATCCCTTCTCTCATGATGGTCTGATCTCATGCCCCCTCAAGGCTGGGTCCACCCTGTGCCCTGTGCCCTGTGTCCTGAGGCTGGGCTCCCCTTACCCCCAAGGCCCAAGCATCCCAGCCGTCTCTGAGCTGCTGGCACACGGGCAGGGAAGGGGCACAGGTTCCCCAGGAGCCACAGGGAAAGGTATTTGCCGGAGAAGGGAGTGCAGCAAGTGCACGTCAACTAACCCGCAGCCTCTGGCTCCGCCCACTTGGCGGCCCCAGAGATTGGGGGCTCGCCTGGGCCTCCCCCCACACCCCTGCCAGGGCGCTCCATCAGGTCCGGCCACGTGGGGGTTACTCCACGTGGAGGATGGGTGAAGTGTTCTTCCAGCCCTCCATGCAGAGTCACCTGTGGACTGCAGCCCCATCTGGAAACCCCTGCTTTTGCGGACAAAACCAGACCATGCCTCTTGGCTCGGGCTGCGCCCCAAATCCCCCCCAGCGGCCTGGGCACAAACCAGGCTTGCCTGCTGGGCCTCAATTTCCCGGGTTAAGCGCCCCGCGGCGGTGGGAAAGTGCGGGGCCCACGGTCCCAGGCCCTGGATCAGGGCCGCGCCTGGCCCACGTGGCGCCCGCCCCCAGCGCCCCCCCGGGTCCCCCGCGCGCCCAGGCAGGCTCGGGTCGCCGTCCCAAGCTGGTTAAAAACCCCACGGTGTCAGAGAGCAACGCGTTCCCAACCTCTGAAAAGCAGACAAGCCCTTTATTGCTCTATTATAACGCGGGGCCAGATGGTCTTTTGGGAGTTGCCCCCCTCCCTGCCCCCCGCGGGCGCCCTCATTCATTCAGAGGCAAAGCCCGGCACTAATGCCTCGAGGAGGCCCGGGCACGCTTCCATTGTGGCCACCGCGCCACTGTGGGAACGGCCAACTAGCGCGAACTCTCAGCCCGCACGCACGCTGGGCGGAGGGGGAGGGTTCGTCGAAGTGGGGTCCGGTGAGGAGAACAGAGATAGGCTCGCAGCAGGCTCCCCAACCCCTGCTTTCCGGAAGCTTGCGGGGGGGTGCGGGAGCGCTCACAGCAGACCACCCCAGGGAACGTGGGGCACCGCACTTAACCCCTCTGTGCTTCAGTTTCCCATCTGTGAAATGGGGCCAGCCAATGACAGCTTCCATCCCAGAAAGTTTGAGAAGATCAGCCTTGTTAGTGTCTGTAAATTGCTTAAAACAGGGCTGGCATCAGGACCCCTTCCCTGCTGAGAATGCTTTTTATTTTTGTCATTTTTTTAAATTGTGGTAAACATATAGGTACAAAACATTTGCCATTTCAACAGACTTCACATGTACAGTTCAGTGACATCGTGTTCATTGTTGTTCAACCATCACCTTGAACAGTTCCCCAGTTTTTCCACCACCCTAAACAGAAGCTCAGTGTCCCCTAAGCACTGTGTCTTTCTTTCCCTCTCCCTCTTACCCACCCCTGGTGAACACTAATAAACTTTGATCTCTATCTGCTTGCTTATTCTAGATATTCATTTAAGTGGGATCATAAACAATATTTGTCCTTTTGTGACTGACTCATTTCACTCAGAGTAATTTTACATTTTAAATGTTGAAAAAGTATCAAAAGAAGAATAACATTTCACTGAAGGTTGAATATGAAATTCAAAGTTCAGCACCCAAAAATAAATTTTTATTGGCACACGGTCACGCTTGTTCTTTTACGGATTATCTGTGGTTGCTATTGTACAACGGCAGAGCTGAGGAGATTCGACAGAGACCGTGGCGCCTGCAAAGCTGAAAATATTTACCATCTGTCCTTTTACAGAAAACAAAACGTTTGCCCTTCTCCATCCCCCAGCTCGGAACGCCACCTGCACACGGTGACAAGCAGAAGAAGCCCCCATGAATATTAGCCATCTTAGTGCTGTGGAGTCACCACCCACCGGCTTGACCCACCATCCTCTCTGTGCTCTGGCTGGTGTGGGAGCCTCAACCAGTTGACTCAACCAGTTTACACTGAGGATGACCATGTTCCTGAGGCTGAGCATCATCGTGCCCATTGCACAGGCTAGCAAACTGAGGATCAGAGACATCTGGTCTTGTACCCAAGGCCAAGCTGCCAGCTGGTGGCCAAGGCCAGACTAGACCCTGGGTTAAGGCAAGTGGGGCAGCACCACCCCCTTCAGAAAGCACCTGTGGGGTGGGGTTCCTGGATCAGTTCCTACTTTGCTCCCCCCCTCACCTCTCCCTAGGTCAGTCACAAACACTTCTTCCGGGGCCTGAGAGAGGACGTTCCCCTAGCCACACACAGGGCCGGTTCATGCCCCCAGAGCAAGCACCAGAAGGCGGGATGGAGCATTTTATACTTAAAAGCACTCCAGCTCGTACTCTCCAGCTAAGTTCACCTCCCCTCCAACTGTCCCTACTTGCTCAGAGGGCAGCTACAGGCTGCCTGGGCTCAACCTCGCCTCCGTGCCCGTGCCTGGCTCCCATCCCCAGCTTTCTAGTGGGGGCTTCAGCAGGATTTGCCTTCCCTGGGCCTCATTTTCCCTACCCGATTATTGAAGGGTTGGCCTGGCTGATCTGTAATGAGACCTCGAACTGGTTTGGTCACTGGGGCCTCCCAAAGTGAGTGTGGGGGTGGGGACACAGCGTTTTCTCAAGACGGTGGGAAGCCCTGGGGAACAGTGCCTGAGGCAGCAATCCCGAGCTTTGGAGGGGGTGACAAATCTGCAAATGAATGTGAGAATGGGCTGCCAGGGCCTTGGGGGCTGTGCTGGGGGCCTGGGCTAAGCCTGGTGGACCCTGGTGGATCCATTAATAGAGAAACCTAGGGTGGGGGCGAAGGGCACCTGCACAACTCAGGGACTCTGGGTTTAGAAGTTCCTTCTGAGCCTCTCCCCAAGATCCTGGCCCCATCAGACCCTCTGGCCCCCACTTCAACGAGAGACACACGCCAGGGTTCGAGCGCTGGCTCTGTGAGCACTGCCCCGCCCAGGGACGCAGCCATCCCCATCTCTGCCTGGTGGTGGTGTGGGGACCTGAGAGCTCACAGATGTGGGGTTCACCCCTTCATCGCTTCCTCTGATTCTTGGATCCCAGGCTCGTCCCCTGCCCCGACCAAGACACTGGGGCCGGTCTCATCCATGCTCCTTTTGGGACTCTGTCCTTGATGGTGCTCTCACCCCCACCCATTATAACTGTCCCGTCATGGCCAGCCATTGGGGGCAGGGTCTTCCTCCCAGGCAGTCCCCCTCAGCACTGGTCAGTGGGAGGAGCTGTGCCCGTGGCCCCAGGTGCCCACCTGGTGCTCCCCATGAAACTGCTCCCCACAGAATCCACACTGCAGGGTTGGGGACACATTGCCCGCTTCGCAGATGAAGACGCAGAGAGGGAAAGAGTCAGAGGCCACGGTAGTTCTGGGACCCTGCTGAGGGCCAGCGGGCAGGCTAGGGGTGGAGAGGGGTTCTAGGCCGCCCACTCCAGCCCTGCAGTGATCTTTGCCCTTGATTCGGTAGCCACTGTGTGCTCGTGCTGGCCAGGCCTTGGAAGGTTGCTCCCAGGTCTGGCCATTGCCCCATCTTGAACCTCCTGCCCACCCCAGGACTGAGATGGGTCCTGGCCTCACCAGGGGCCTTGAAGGGGCCCAGGGCGATTTCAGAATGGTCTCCATACCTTGCTGCCAGCCCCCACCCCTTCTCTGGGTCCCATGGAGCATCTCCCCCCCACCCCCTCCCATCCTAAACCCCCATCAGAGGAGTGTGAGGAAAGGATGCAGGGCTCTCGCTGGGTCCTGGATAGGCCCTCCCTCCTGGCCTCTGTTTGCCTCTGTGTGCAATGGGGTGGGAGCGCTTGATGGTCTCTTGCAGCCCCCATGGTCCCTGGCAGTCTGACAGAAGGTACGAGGTGTGGACAGAGAGGTCCTCAGCTCCAGCTCTCTTCGTCACCTCTGCCCACACTGGCCCGGAGATGGGGACAACCCCCCATCAGTGGATTCCCACATCCTGGCTGCCAGGATATTCACGCTGTACAAAAGGCCCATGCTTGGAGACATAGTCGTTTGCTATGAGCTGCCTGGGCTTTGTGTGCTGAGCTTGGGCTTTGAGGCCATCTGGGGAGCAGTTGTCCCTGCGGGAAGGGGACTCCCCTCCAGGCTGCCTTTGAAGGCCAGGAATCGGCAGCAGCTCCCAGCAACGGCCCCCGCCCCGCCCCAGGAAGTCCGCACATCTGGCCTGTTCAGTGCCTCCCCATTCCCACAGCCCCTGTCTGGTGGCCCTCTGGCCTCGGTGTCCCCTGCACACTTGGGCCCTACCTCCCTGCCCCCCCCTCGATGGCTGCCCACTGAATGCTCTGGCTGGAGAACCTCTGGGAGGCATTACAGCCCAGGGGGCAGGGCTATGGCTCAGGGTTTGAGTCCAGACTCTACCACTTGGTAGCTGGGCTCTCTGGACCAAAGTTTCTTCATCTGTAAAATGGGGCTAATAATAGTCCCACCCAGGTATGCCCTGAGGGCTAGGGAGTGAATATGGCCCAGCATTCCCAGAGGCCTGGGCACTCTGAGCATACCATGTGAGTGAGAGCTGCTGTTATTAACCTCCTGATGACCTGCCCCGCCCTGGCACTGTCAGGCCTCCGCCTCCCCTGCCCCACCTCAATCATCTTCCTGGGGTGAGGTGACCCCCTGCCTACCTGGGGCTAGGAAAGGCCTGGGTTCTGAGTTGAGTGGGTGCCCCTAGGCCCACGTGAGCTCCATGGGGCAGGTGTAGCTCTCTCCCCCTTGGGGCAAGGAGCAGGTTCAGGGAGATGTGTGTTCTGCTTGGCCTGCATGCACTAGGTGCTCAGTAAGTGTGCAGTCCCCTGCTGCCCCCACCAGGCTGCAGTTCTGGGCAGTCCCCAGTCTGACCTCAGCCCTGTATCAGCCTCCGGTCTGCCCAGCTGTGGGTATGGCCACGCAGAGTGGGTGGGGACAAGAGGCCTAGGGTGATCGGACGGGGGCCTGGGCTGCTGGCCTGCTGGGGGCAGGGAGCGGGGGTCCTTGGTCCTCCTGGGTCTATCTACGTACAGGACCCTGGCTGGCTTGGGCTTCTCGGGCCACTGTGAAGGCACCCCGCCCCCACCCTGTTGGGGGCGTCCTTGAGAGCGTGTCCAGAGGCCCCGAGGCCCCAGAGATAATCTGGCTTTGGAGGAGCCTGTGAGAGGCTGGCCTGCGGCTTTCCCACAGCCCCACATAAAGGCCAAGCCGCCAGCTGCTCTGCACAAAAGGCTCCAGCCATTCAGCACCTCGAGGGGGTGGGGCGGCAGAGCGCAGCCCTGCCAGCCTTCCTACCTGGCCACCCTCAAGCCAGGCCCGTGCCACCGGGGACGTGCCTGCCCACTGGCCAGGGAGGCAGGGCCATGGCTGTGGGCCTAGGACAGTCTCGTGCAGCCATCCGAACCGGCTACCCGCCCCACCTCCACTATCCTGCCTGCTCCTGGGCGCCCAGGGTAAAGAAGGGACTCTCTGGAGCACCCTACACATCCCTCTGCTGTGCCTGGCACTCTGCCTCTGCAGTGACAGCCTCCTCTCCCCGCCTCAGCCACACGCCCGCCTCGTGGCATATGAGGGCACCTGGGGGCACACAGGGGAGCACGGGGTGGGTGGGGGGAGGGTAGATGGATGTCCTTGCTCTTCTCACCCTGACAGTCATTCACGTTCATCCTCTCACCCCTACTCCAGCCTATGCTGCCATGAAGGGCAAATGACAAGAGAGGGCAGGGCCAGGGCAGGGGGCTGGGGCAGTTTCCTTCCCCAACCTCTGCTTCCTCATCTGAGGTGTGGGCTGCAGTGCCCCTTCCATGGGTCATGGATGCCCCAGAGTCAGCTGCTTAACAATACTAGGTCCTGGGGGAGCAGGGATCCCTGCCCTCCAGGGAGTGCCTGCTCAGAGACCACTGATGATGCCTTCCAGCCTTACAATACTTGGACCAGACCAGGGGAGGGAGGAGGGGGGATGAGGAGCGCTTCCTGGAGGAGGGGCAGCTGGAAGCACCAGGGAGGGTGGGGGTTTCCAGGAGCGGGACACTAGCCCAGTCAGGGGTGCTTACCGAGGGGCTGCCTGGCCCCTCTGCAGCATCTGGGGGTGAGTGCCCCCTCCCTACTTTTTGGCTCTGTGCTGCTTCCAGGAGTGACCTAGTGAGGTTGGCCAGGCCCAGCTGGGGCGCTTCCTGTCAGGCAGGAAGGCATGCCTAGTTGGAGTTCCGGAGGAGGGATCATTGGCCAGGGTGGGGATAATTGTCCTGTACTCTGCAGCAGGAAGGTGAGGGGCAGAGAAGGAGCTGTCCTGGCACTGGGCCCTCGGGGACTGCCACTTGCCCTGGACTTTGCATCTTGGGTAGGCGGCTGGATCACTGGGGCCGCCCTGTGAAGGTTTGAGGGCGGGACTCTGAGGCGGGACACCTTCCAGCCTGCACCCCACGTGTCCCACGGCGGCCCTCGCCAACTCTTCCACCTGCTGGGGGCAGGGGAGTCATTATCCGGGCGCAGTGGCTCAGGGGGTGGGGGTGGGATGGGGACAGGCGCATTGTCCAGCCCTGGCCCCGCATTGGCTGCCGAGCGTGGGAAAGCCAGCGCGCCTGCTGCCCCATCGCACAGCGCTGCATAAAGGCGCCGCCGCCCCAGCTGCCATCGCCTCCACCGGCCGCGCTCCCGTCCGCACGCTCAGGCCCCACGCGCTCTGCTTGGCCCCAGGCACAGCCCATTCCCAGCCCCAAAATGAAGAGCGGGGTTAGGTGCGTTGGCAGTGCAGGGCGCGCCAGGGGGTCCGGGCAGGGTCCGCGGGGCCCCTCGCCATTCTCTGAGGGCCCTCCCGCCCCCGCAGGGGCAGAGCCTGGGCCAGGGAAGCTGCGGCTGCCCGAGTTCACAAGGCGCCAACCCAGCTCCGAGCTGCGGAAGGCAACATAGTGGAGATAGAGACGGTGACAACTCTGGTGAGCACCGCGGCCTGCTCTGGCCTGGCGGGGAGTGGGGTACTGGTGTGTGTCACCCGGCTGGGCAGCGCGGGCAGCCTGCTGGCCTTGCCTCCCCAGCCCCTCACGTCTGCCTTCACTCTCCACAGACCTGACCGTCGCGCGTTCCCGCGGATGGTTCTCAGGGAAGGCCTAAGCACCGCCTCCACAATGTCTTCCATTCTCTCCCTGCACCCAGTGCGAAGGGAGTCTCCGCCAAGCAGAAGTGACTTCCTGGAAAGACCGTTGCCGCGGGGTTCACCACTCTGCCCTACCACCGCCCAAGAGCAGTGCGCCCACGCAGCCTGGTCCCATGGACCCTGTGCGGCCCTGCCCCAGACTTTGTCACCCCCAATCAGAGGAGAGGAACAGGCAGGCCGTAGCGCTCTGGCCAGTAGAGAATTCCGTTTCCCTCCTCTCGGGATGCCAGCGCCCAGCCAGATCTGAGCCTGTGTCTTTTGGGTGTGTGGGGACATGGGGGGAGGGGGGAATGGGCAGTGTCCTGTGCCTTCATGTTGAAGGACGGGTCCTGGGGCCCTTGTTTTGTACGTTACAAGGTTGTAAATTGTCGAGATTGTCCACACAGAGGGAGTCAGGTAGCTTTGTGGGGCCAGCCCTGCAGCTGGGCCAGCCCTGCAGCTGGGCCTCTGCTGCACAGACCAGAAGGACTAGCTGCTTTATGCTAAAGCAGGGTGGAGCGGGAGAATGCTGTGCATTTAGAAGGCTGTGGCCTCTGCTGGACACCAGCAGGAGTGTGGGCTGCAGCTTTGTCCCCATGGGACAGGGTTGTAATCCGATGCTGATGGCGGGTATGGGGGGTACGTACCGTGTATGCCTCAGAGCTGAACCGTGGAGCTGGAATAAACGTGCTGGGCTACAGCCTTCACTTGGGTCTCTGCCCCCACCCTAACCCTCCCCCATAGGCTAACTGCCAGCCCCCCTCCACCTGGGCTTGGGGCCCTGCCCAGGATGTGGGGAGGGAGCCGAGGTATCTAGGGGTGCTGCACCGTGACAAGGGCTTCCTGTCTGGGCCCCTGCCCAGCCTGTCCCCCCTGCCCCCAATGGCGAGGAAGACCCTCAGTGGTACCCTGACCTGGGACAGCCTGACTGTCGGGGGCTGGGGGGGACCTCCTGTGGGCTGGGCACTGTACTCCATGCTGTGGAGTTTACGGTAGCTTTCCCAACAGTCCTGGAGGAAGGAGTGTCCTCACTCCCACTTCGGAACTGGGCAGGTCGGGGATGGCCACAAGGACATGCGGGGGGTCAGGGCGGGCTGGAACTCCCTCAGCAATGGGCATGTGGGGCTCCCTTGCCAAGGTGAGGCTGGGTTCTGACCTCCATCCTCCCTACCTCAGCAGGGATGGGCTCCTCAAGTGTCTGTCCTTCTGGTACCCCACATTTTGCCCTCCAGTTATTCCCTGGGGTGCACATCGCCTCCTCCAACACTGCCATAAGATTGGGAAATGCCTCACTTTGTTCTGCCCAGGGTCCTTCCCTGTGAGCAGAGCCAGAGGGAGTGCTGGCCATTTTTCCCCGGGGGGCGTTCTTGAGGCGGTGCAGGGGGCACAAGCCCCACATCCACGGCCCACCAGGATCTCCTTATTCAATGGCGTGCAAGGGAACAGAGGAGAAGGCCCAGAGAGGACAGACCCCATGCACTATGGCCAAGCCCAGGAGCACAGAGTCTAGGTTCTGCTGCCCCCTGGTGGCATCTGGCCCTGCCACCTCCCCAGCCTCTCCTGGGGGCTGATGAGGGTGCGGTTTGGTGGCAGGATCTGGGTCCCAGGAAGGGCTGGGTGACCCCGGATCCAGCGTGGGAAGGGCCCAGTTGGCAATTTCTGCAGCTCCCAGGAAAGGAAGGGACGTCCAATCCCCCCCCAGCCCGCCACTCTGGGCCAAGGCAGACGGGGAGGCCCCTCTGTGCTGGGACTCACTGTCCTCTTGCCGCTTGCCCCACCCCCGGCCCTGGCGGGAACACTTGCTCTTACTTTCTCATCTGCCACCAGGAGTCGCTCTTGAGGCTGCCGGGTGGACACGGGGAGTGACCTTGGAAACCACATATGGTGATTTCTCTGCATGTTCCGGGAAAGGACGGGTTGCTAAGCCAAAGAGGCAAAAGTTTATGTGTCCGGGAAGCACCAGCCGGCTGAGAGATGAGGGAGGGCTAGTGGGGGGAAGGCCGCCTTGTTTAAGCCTCTTTTCCTCTGGGCCAGGGTGGCTCAAGGTCCCTACTCACAGCGCCCTGAGCTGATCCCGCCTCAGATGAGCAGCGCCCACCTCAGGGCCCAGCCTTGCAGCCGGGTTTCCAGGTATCCCAACTCTTACATGTCTCTCCCCAGTGGGAGGGAACAGCCGTGACAGCATACCTGTGCCCCCACAGTAGGTGCCTAATAAAAAATGTTCATGGACTGAACAGAAGCATGCTTTCCTGCAGGTTCAGGAGCCCTGGACTCAGGGTAGAGCCCAACCACCTGAGGAGACCTCAGCTTCCTTATCAGGGACCCGCCCAGCCCCCAGCCAGTGCCCCACCTTCCCTTGTCTCGGGCCTGTCTCCTGGCCTTTGCCCAGGGGTGATGCTGTGGCTATGGAGACAGCTCTGACTGGTTTTTTAGAACCTTCTGCTTCCTGGTCAACAGAGCTGTCAATTCCCAGAGAGATGATCTGCACTCTCTCTGTCAGATATTCAAGCAGCAGTGTTGGGGGGATCTTCTTGGCAGCATGTCTTCTTTGGGGATACACTGTACCCTTTGCTTGAGGAGGGCACGTGGGCTCAGGAACAAAGGCCAGGGAACGTTCACTGAGGGATGGGCAGGAAGGAGCTGCCCTCCCCCCCCAGGAAGCCCCTTTCTCCAGTTTGGGCTCAGGCCCCAGATCCCTCCCTGTAGGTGTCCTAGATCTCTAGCAGGTGATGGGTGGCAGCTTCTCCGTGTCCCAGACAGTCTCAGAGATGCTTAGCAATGCTCAATGACCGGAGTAAGAATCACGGGACCTGGGTCTGAGTCATGCCTAGTCCTGGGGGTTCCTCTCACTTTGTGGTGAGATGGGGGGTGGTGGTGCTGGGCAAGAGCCTGCAGGCCCAGGGGAGACTCTGGGTGGTCACTGACTGTCCTCGACTGAACAAGGGGGCGGTATTAGGCCATCTCTTTGGGCCTTTCTTGCTTGAATATTCAAATTTAGTCCACAAAATGAGATGGACCCCCATTTTCCACATATTACCTTGGGAAGGCCACCTACCTCTTCCAGTGTCCCCACCTAATGGAACCAGCAGTCACAGCTGTCACCCAGCAGACTCCCAATAAACTGGGCTGTTACAACCCCCTTCCCTGGGGACTGGCTGGCATTCGCCTTCTTTCCTACCTGTCCCAGCTTCGAGGATAGTGCTCTGTAGGCATGAATGTGGGAACACAGCAACGAGAAAAGTCCCAGGCCAGGGGACATCAGATGACAATTGTCTTAGTCATCTAGTGCTGTTGTAACAGAAATACCACAAGTGGATGGCTTTAACAAACAGGAATTTATTCTCTCACAGTCTAGTTGGCTAGAAGTCCAAATTCAGGGCACATCGGCTCCAGGGGAAGGCTTTCTCTATCAGCTCTAGAGGAAGATCCTTGTCATCAATCTTCCTGGACTAGGAGCTTCTCTGCGCAGGAACCCCAGGTCCAAAGGATGCGTTCTGCTCCCAGTGCTGCTTTCTTAGTGCTTTCTTCCCCTGTCTCTCTGCTTGCTTCTTTTATATCTCAAAAGAGATTGACTTAAAATACAATCTACTCTTGTAGATCTCAACATAACTGCCGCTAATCGGTCTCATTAACATCATATTGATAGGATTTACAACACATAAGAAAGTCACATCAGATGACAAAATGGTGGACAATCACACAACACTGGGAATCATGACACAGTCAAATTGATATACATATTTTTTGGGGGCACAATTCAATCCATGACAATGTACCCCTTAATGACACCCCTTGGACAGGGCCTTGGCGTGAAGGTAGCGGGTGTGTCACAGGGGCATAAGGGGTACCTCTGGCTGGGCATGTGGGGAGTGCTCCATCAATGCTGGTGAATGAATGAGCGAATGAATGAATGAATGAAAGAGAATAACAAATGAGAGAATGAATGAATGGATGGATGAATGAGCCTGTCTGGGCAGGCTGCCTGGGAGAGAGGCATTTTATCAGAATGGGGAGTGGTCATTACAGAATCAATGTTGACAATGTCTTCACACACCAACATTTAATTCATTTGCTCGACATTTGCTTGTGCAACTAAATCCAGTTGTGAAAATTAAAAGGACAGGCAAATAACCCCAAGAGTATGGCCCCCAGACACCCTTTTAGCTCAGTGGTGAAGTCATTTCCGAGGTTCACCGTTCAGCTGGGTAGTGGACAGCCCCATAAAACCAAATGGGACTAATGAGGCACAGCAGCCCAGGGACAAGGGCCAGAAGGCAGAAGGGGACAGGAAAGCTGGTGATAGGGGACCCAAGGTTGAGTAAGGACAGTGTTGATGTGTTGTGAGGTTGTTAACCATTGTCATAGGGCAACATGTATACTAACTGTTAAATGAGAAACTATTCTGTAAGCCTTCATCTAAAGTGAGAATAACAGCACAATTGGAAGGGCATAGTCGATGTCACTGAACTGTGCATGTAGAAATTTTTGAAATGGGGTATCTTTGGCTATGTATATTTTCACCAAAAAAAAAAAAAAAAGGTCGAGAAGGGAGAGGGTTGACATGTTGTGGGGTTGTTAATCAATGTCATAAAACAATATGTGTACTACTGTTTCATGAGAAACTATTTGCTCTGTAAGCCTTCACCTGAAGTACAATAAAAATAAAAAAAATAAAATAAAAAAAAAAGGAAAGGCAAAGTTGAGCAATCTTTCTATCCTCCATGGGGGTAATTCAGGGAACACACACTTATGGTTATACTTTAGAAAAAAAGAAGTGAAATTGTTCTTGAAGTCAGAAAACCACCGTCAGCAGATGGGTCCGTGTCCCTGTGTGAGTCCCCCTTCCTTGCAAAGCCACATGTTTTGGCAAGAATGGCAGTGACATGATCCTCGTGACCTGCAGCATGTGTCGGGGCTGCCCCGAGAGCTCCACTGGTGGAGCTTGGGCTTGGGTTGACCAGCTTTATGAGCTGCAGATGTGCAAAATATGCCTCCACTTGGAGGGCTTCTTCATATTGTATGTGGTATTCTCTAGAGCAAGAACCCTTGGCATTGCAGACAAGACAGACCGCAGTGTGTTTGCAGGAAGCGGTTGCCACAGTTGGCTTTCAGGGAGGCCCAGGGTCCTCTCTGGCCTCTCTCTCCTCACTTGGCCATCAAAGGGAACTTGGTCACTGGGGAGTTCCCTGGGTCCTCAGGCCGGTTCACGATCTTGCGCACATGGGGTTAACGGGACCTGAGCAGGGAGGAGCTGCACTGTAGACACCTGGGGAGACCCAGGTGCACCAGGGAGTGGCCACCAGCTCTGCTGAGAGCCAGAGCCTCCATGCAGTGTCAGGTAGGGTCCAGTGGCCCCCTCCAAGGAATGTCCCTCCCATCATTCCTCTTCCTCCTGGGAGGGGCACAGCACTGGGTGGCCCTGTTGGTACACCAGGTAGACCTTTGGTAACATGGGTGCAGCGAGCACCGGTCTGGGCACCCTGCTTCATGCCCAGCAGAGAGCCTCACGGAAGAGGAGGTCTGAACTAGCTGTTCACCAGGTGCCATCTGTGGCCACCCACCACTCACACAGTGGGCCTGTGAACAGGGCACCATGGTGACTGAGAAGACAGACTTGCATGGGCCCTGCAGCAAGGCTCTCCCTCCAAGGCTGACCCCGCTCCGGTCTCTGTGGGGTGTCTGACCTGCTCCAGCTCTGGGGGGCTTGGCAGGTTGTCAGTCAGGAGTCACAGGCATCTGGGTGAGGCTGGCCTTCCCCCTCTCCAGGGGCTGCCCTAGCTCCTGTCCCACCTGCCCGCCTCCCCCACCAGGGCTAAGGCTCTGGGTACTGTACCATGTACGCAGTCCGTGGCACATGGCCCCATGTTCTCCCCTGGGTGGAGGGCCCACACTGCACCAGAACCCCCCAAAACTGCTTGAGCCCAGACTGGTCAGGGGGCCACCCTCAAATTCCCAGAGAACCCCTGCCCTGCCACCTCCCTGCATTGGGAGGCACATGTCCTTTCAGATGTCAGTCTGCCTCGAATCCCCTGGTGGCTGGATCAGACGCAGCTTCCTGGGTCCTGCCTGGGAGATTTAGAGACGGTTTTTCCCTCCTCCTAACATGGCCCTTGGAAACCCAGGTGGCATAGTGGTTAAAAGCTATGGCTGCTAACCAAAAGGTTGGCAGTTCAAATCCACCAGATGCTTGCTTTTTTTTTTTTAGTTCCGACAGCACTGGGTTTGGTTTTTTCTTTGTTTTGTTTTGTTTAATGTGGTCCTTCCTCACATTATCCAATAATGTGTACTGAGTTCTCGAGCTGGGCCAGGAGTGGGGGACATGGACATGAGTGGGGCGAAAGATCCCCGTCCTCAGGGCTGCTACACGGGGGTGGGGCTTGCATTTCAGGAGGGACCCTGCTGCAGGTGGCTCTCTCTGCAGGACCTGCCCCAGGGGACAGTCACTAGGAAACGAGTGGTGGGCATGGTTAAGGACCTTGGGGCCCAGTCTTTGCTCTGGGCCTCGCTTTTCCCCAGTACAAATGGTATCTGTGACATTGTGAGCGAGGGTGCCTCCTCACCAGCACGTCCCCTCCCCCGCAGCTATCTTTCCTCCTGGGGCCTCAGGCTCCCCCGGGCTTCCACTCCCTCCTGTAACAAAGGTAGAGATGAATGGAGACCCCCAAGTGGTCACAAGCAGAGGCAGTTAACTAGGAGTGGACACGCAGGTGTCTGCCACTGCTGCTTCCCTTCAGATGAAGGCAGGGTGGGGGAAGTGTCTTAGGCTTCGCTCTTTAGAGAAGTAAAACCAATGAAGCGTATTTATGTGTGTGTGTATATATATTTATATATATACATTTATATCAAGGAATATATATATATATATGTATACACACATATACATATAGGCCACTGGTGGCATAGTAGTTAAGAGCTATGGCTGCTAACCAAAAGGTTGGCAGTTCAAATTGCTCTTTGAAAACCCTATGGGGTAGTTCTACTCTGTCCTATAGGGTCGTTATGAGTCGGAATTGACTCAATGACAATGGTTTCTTCTTTTTCTTTTAATCTTTGGTTTTGTCAAGTTTGATTATAATATGTCTTGGTGACTTTCTTTTGGGATCTACCTTATGTGGGGTTCGATGAGCATCTTGGATAGATATCTTGTCATCTTTCACAATATCAAGGAAGTTTTCTGCCAAAAAATCTTCAACAATTCTCTCTGTATTTTGTTGTCCCCCCTTGTTCTGGTACTCCAATCACTCATAGGTTATTCCTCTTGATAGAGTTCCACATAATTCTTAGGGTTTCTTCATTTTTTTAAACCCTTTTATCTAATTTTTCCTCAAATAAGTTGGTGTCAAGTGCTTTATCTTCAATTTCACTAATTCTGACTTCCATTGCCTCAGTTCTGCTCCAATGACTTTATACTGAGTTGTCTAATTCTGAAATTTTATTGTTAATCTTCTGGATTTCTGATTGCTGTCTCTCTATGGATTCTTGCAGCCTGTTAAATTTGTCATTAGGCTCTTCTCTAATCTTTTTAATTTCCTCTGTTGCGTGTTCTGCATTTTGCTTAATTTCCCTCCTAATTTCTTGAAGAGTTCTGTGTATTAATCTTCTGTATTCTGCCTCCATAATTCTAAGAAATTTTCCTCCTCTGGAAAATTTCTAGATTCTTTATTTTGGGAGCTTGCTGAAGCCATCATGGGTTGCCTGTTTATGTGATTTGATATTGACTGTTGTCTCCAAGCCATCAATAAGTTATTATATTTATTTATTTTATGGTTGCTTCCTGTGTCCTAGCTTCTTGTTTTGTTTTGATATGCCCAACTAGGCTGCTTGTATGAGCTAGTTTGACTATCGGCACCTTTGAAGCTCTAATGTCCTGTCACCAGGTGGTTAGATCAGTTACTAGGTATGTATGGATTCAGCTCAGGTGCCCAGGTAGATAGCCACCAAGTGTGTGGTGTAGGTTGTCACTTACAGTCCTAGACAGGCATGGGTGATTGCTGTAGGCACAGGCATCTGGCTGTAGTAGTGGGATACACTCTGAGCAAGGCAGGGGGCTGATGGCCACCCCTGAGTGTCCAGGAGGAAAGTGTGTCTCTGTTCCCTAGAGCATGTAGGTGGGTGGGTTTTGCAGCTGGACTATGAGCACCTAATGCTGTTGGCTGTAAGGACTGGGGTGCACCTCCTATTCTTGGGCCCCTATTGCAGGTGGCTAGGTGGTGTGGGTGGAGCCACCAGTCCTCAGGCCCCTGATGTGGGTAGGTGAAGACCCTGCTTAATGGGCAGAGCAGTGTCGAATGTCAAGAATGTGCCACTTCACAGCTGAAACAGTTGAAGTTAGAGTTCTGGTATATACCCTGTTGTACTGTGGTAAAGAGGGCCTATGCTGTTGGAATGGGCCCACCCAAGTCTATGCAGGGGGAAAGGCACTCAAAGTCTGTGGATCCCTTATGCCTGTGCCTAGGCAAAGAAGCTGTGCCTACCCTGGGTTCCTGGCTTAGGGGAGCTGGCAGTTTATTTTTTTCCCCTGTTTGTTAATTTGTTCACTCTCCAAGGCAGGGAGAATGGCTCTGAGCATGTGACAGATCCTATTTCTGGCCCAGGGGACTCAGAAATTTCTGAAGCCAGTCCAGGACCCATTGCAGAGCAGGGAGTGGGGAGGTAAATGGGAGAGAGGTTTTTCTCTAAGGGGGGTGTTTTTGATCTGCCCGGTAGGCCGTACGCAATTACTTATCTTTTTCACCAATCCAGGGCTGCTTCTCACTTGTTCTGTGCCACAGTGTATACCGTCTGGCTGGGTCTCTCCCAGTGTGGAAAACATGCCTCCCAAGCATGGCCGCTTGCCTGCCTCGCTGCACACCCCAGAGCTGATCAGGCCTGGAGGGCTCGGGCTCTCGCCGAGTCAGGTCTGGCAACTCCTCGTTGCTTCCGAACTGTCTTTCCCTACCCCTGCCACTCAGTCTGGTTCCTAAACTCTGCCTTTGTTGTTCAGGGCTCCCAGATTGCCATATATAATCGAATCACTTGTTTTTTCGGGTCTTTGTTGTAAGAGGGTCCACCAGCAGCATCTGACTACTCCACCATCTTGGCCCCACCTCTGTTTTTTTCTTTTTTTAATGGATTTATACGTGTGTGTGTGTGTGTGTGTGTGTGTGTGTGTGTGTGAATGTATGTGTATGGTGAAGAATATTGACTATACTGTTGACTTCCAGAAGAATGAACAAATCTGTCTTGAAAGAAGTACAACCAGAATAGTCTTAGAAGGGAGGATGGTGAGACTTTGTCTTACTTATTTTGGACGTGTTATCAGGAGGAACGAGTCCCTGGAGAAGGACATCATGCTTAGTAAAGTAGAGATCAGCCAAAGAGAGGAAGACCCTCACTGAGATGGATTGACACAGTGGCTGCAATGATGGGCTCAAGCATAGCAATGATTGTGAGGATAGACCAAGCAGTGTTTCCTTCTGTTGATGTAGGATCACTATGAATTGGAACTGACTGGACAGCATCTAATAACAACAGTATATCAAGGGAATGGCTCATGTGGTTGTAGAGGCTGGAAAGTCCCAAGTCCGTGAGTCAGGTGTCAGGCTGGAGGCTTCTGCTGACTCACGTAGCTGCATGGGCTGATGAACCCAAGATTGGTAGGTCAGATTGCAGGCTGCTAGCTCAAGTCCCAAGAACTGGAGATCAGATGATGATGAGCTGGATACAGGATTTAGAGGGAGCAAAAGGCAAGAGCTTTGCCAGAAAGTTCATATATATATAGGATGCAGGCCACACCCCCAAGGAAACTCCCCTTCAGCTGATTGGCTGCTCATAGCAGATCTCATCGTGGAAGTGATTACATTATTACATAACTGCCAAGCTACATAATCATTGCCAAACCACTGATAACCATGACTCAGTCAAGTGTAACACACAATCTTAACAATCACAGGAAGCTTAGAGTAAAAACAGGAAACCAGTGTGCCTTGGGTAGGTGTTGGTGTGAGAAGCGGGGTACAGGCATGGGGAGCGGCAGGTGACTAGAGGGCGACACCTGTACGATTGGCTAGGGAGCATATTCGGCTTTCTCCAGTGCCTGAGTTGCGGGGTGGGGAGTGGTAATTATCGATCAATTCCTGACCCTTTTGGACTGATTGTGGCTGAAGGCCCGGCTTCCAGGGGTGGTCCCTGCTGTTTGTTTATCCAGCCTCCCACAAAGGCAGGAGGCCAAGTCATCCTGGAAGCTGGCCTGGAGCACAACTGCCCCTCGGTGCCCTGAAAACAGAGGGTACTGTGGCAGATTGGCTGCTGCTCGTGCTCCAGAGCCCCAGTCGGCTCTGGAGGGAGGGGAAGAGGATGGAGGTAGAGGAATAGGGGTGCAGGGAGGGTGTTTGCCCTGGATGGGGACTTCCTGCAGGGGTCTTTGGCTGCAGTGGGGTCATCAAGGTCCAGAGTGGGAAGATGGAAAGTCTGCCCCTCCTCCAACTGCCCCTTCTCCCACCTCATCTTCTCTCTCCTTTCTGTCCTCCAACTGCCCCCCGCCACCTCCTCCTCCCTTCTTTCTTTCCTCTCCTTCTCTCCACTCCCACAGGAAAAATGCTTCTCCCTCCCCGCTCTACATCTGCTCACTGACCCCAGAACAGTCCTTGGGTCTTGTCTCCACAGGGACTGGAGGTGACCCCCGGGAGACAGTGCTGGATTTGACTCATTTCTGAACCCACAGCCCAGGGTTGGGGGAAAGCGGTGTGCAGCAGACTACAACTGTCTGGAACTGCCAGGCACAGCTCCTTTCTCAGAAAACCAGGGAGGACCCCGGGGCCTTTATGCATAAAGGCCCCGGGGTCCTCTATGCACAGTGAATGTCAGTGTGCCTCTCTGTCAACCTTTTGCTTATAAAAATGAAACATGCCGCTGAAAAAGGCTCAAATTACTCAGAAGTGGACAAAGGAGAAAGTGAAAGTTGTTTTGACAGTGTCCCCCCTCACCCCACCCTGGGGGGAAAACATGCCTGGTATTTCTCAGGACAGACGAGCTGCACCTACAGACAAGATGGTTTTACAGACCTACTTGGCCCGTCTTTGAGTTGTCATAACAAGTTGGAGGTCGCCAATAAGACACAAACCACAGGCTCTGATGGAGTGTAGGACAGAGCATTTTGCTCACAAAGAGACGAAGTGTTATCAGCTTCCATTGTGGGCCTCTGTCTTCCACGGCCAGCAGATTGCCCCTTGCGGCCAGTACAGGACAGATGTCCCATGTACACCACTCTTGTGCTGCAGTCAAAGGAGGCCGTGCCAGGAACAGATGTGGGGATGGGTTGGTCAGGTGCCATATGGTGCCCATGCATGAGCAGAACAGAGAAAGTTACTGTGTGCCAGGGAAGAAGGCTTCTCTGACAAGGAGAACGGACTGGGAAAGAGAGAGACCAATTCCCAACCTCCGTATCAAAGAATGTTCTGGGCCCATGGCCTCTGCTTAGGCGACCCAGACGGGAGATGGAGAGGTAGACCATCCTCCTAACACAAGTCCTTTGCCCTTCCCACCTGATGCCTGGGTTGTGTGTGCAGGTATGTGTGTGCATGTGTGGGTGTGTGCGTGCAATGTGTGAGCACAGGCATGCATATGTGGCTGTGTGCATGCATGTGTATGTGTGGGTCTGTGCACACATGGATATTTGTGCGAACGTGTGCCTCTGTGTGCATGTGTATATATGTGTGTATACATGCATGAGTGTGCTTTCATGTTCACGTGTGCACATGTGGATGTCTAGGGTCTTTTAGGAAATCAACTCACCAAAATTATGCTCCCAGGTGATCAATATTAGCAAGAGAAAGAGAGTGGCTGTACTTCACTTGATGAATTCAGACATTTGCCAAAGCCCTCCAGCCAAAGGCCACCAGGAGCACATCTGTGCTCTAATAAGCTGTGTTTATTGCTGTTGCAGGGAGAAGGCACCTGTAAGCGGCTCAGTAGAGGGCGCCAGACAGGACTTGTTATAGGACTTGGGCTTGTGTTCTTGGATTTTTGGGGTGGGTTCAAGAAAGCAGGGCTTTGTCTGGGATTGGTGCCGTCAGGATCAGGGGGAATTCCATGACTGGGTGTCTTGATTTTAATTTTTTTAATTTTAATTTTATTGTACTTTAGGTGAAAGTTTACAGCTCAGGTTAATCTCTCATTCAAAAATTTATGTACATATTGTTTTGTGACATTGGTTGCAATCCCCACAATGTGCCAGCATGCTCCTCCTTTCCATCCCGGATTCCCTGTGTCCATTCAACCAGTTCCTGTTCCTTCCTGCCTTCTTGTCTTGCTCTTGGACAGGAGCTGCCCATTTGGTCTCGTACGTTTGATTGAACTAGGAAACACGTTCCTCATGTGTGTTTTTGTTTTATAGGAGAAATATGGAAGGCTTCATGAATTTACATGTCATCCTTGCAAAGGGGCCATGCTAATCTTCTCTGTATCATTCCAATTTTAGTATATGTGCTGTCGAAGTGAGCGCTGAGTGTCTTAAATCTTATTAGCAGCTGGGAAGACTAGGCCAGGGCGAAACTGTGATGGGTAAAGAAGCAGCCATCATGGATATAAGCTGGGGAGGGGTGTCTGTCATCTTTGGCGCCTGGATCGTGTTTGTGATCTGAGTTCAGATGTGACCACGGAACAATCTTGTTTTTGTGGATGAGTGGCTTTGTTGCTGTGGATGGTCTATGAACTTGTTCATGTTCAACAGGGTGTCACCAAGGTCTAGCTCTGAGAGCTGGGCCCTCTCCAGCTGTGGGGGCTGCTATCTCATCCTCACGTTTTCCATGATGTTTGCTGAGTTCCCGAACTGGGCCAAGGATGGGGGACACGGGTGTGAGAGGGGAGAAAGGTTCTCGTCCTTGGTGAGCTTGCATTCTGCTGGGGACACAGACAAGGGAAGGAGGCACAGATGGACCAAAAGTGTGCCGCTGGGGGTCGCACTGGCTTGAGGAAAGTGGATGCAGGCAGGGCCGTGCGGGAGTGGCTGCTGGAGGGGGGTGGGGCTTGCTGAGGCTAGGCTCAGGGTGGAGCAGAGTGACATGGGACCCTGTGGAGGAGTGGGCACAGGAAGGAGATGGTGCTGGGGAAGCCTTGGCAGGGCACGGGATTGGTGCCACCCTGTCCTTGGGGAGCTGGGCACATGCCAGGGCCTTTTTCGGGGACGGTCCGGGCTTCCTGTTGCTCAGGGCTGGGGCAAGGCCCACAGTGGGGTCTTGCTTCTCCCAGTGACCTATCACACACAGCAACCCCTGTAGCCATATGTCCGTGTCTATCGAGTGCAGGATGACCCAAGCAAAGAAGTAATTTATTGCCAGTTCCCACATTTAGAAAGTCAACTCCTTTGAGGTATGACTCAACTACTACAACAAAGTACACCCATTTTGAGTGTGCAGTCTGTCGAGTTTTGACAAATGTTTACACTTGTGTAACCACCACCACCTTCATCTTTATATAGAACATTTTCATCATCATTCTTAAAGGGACCCTGGAGCCCCTTCCCAGTCAATCACCACCCTTGGTCTCAGGGGACCCCAATCTGTATTCTCTCTTTCTAGATTACATCTATCTGTTCCAGAATTTCATGTAAATGGAATCATACATTATGACACAGCATAACTGTCTGTGCGGTTCAGCCATGTAGTTGTGTGTTCCAATGGTTCATTTACAGCATAAATATCCGTTTACATTTCTTGTAATGCAGATCTGTTGGCAATGAATTATCTTAGCTTTTTGAAAATTTTAAAATGTAATTCCTCAGTCTTTAATCTGCTTCCAAGCTTGAAAAACGTATAGAAATCTAAGTTAGATTTTTCTTTCAGCACTTTAAAGATGTTCTTCCATTGTTTTCTGACTTGCGTTGCTTCTGATGAAAACTCCACTGTAGGTCTTATCTTTTCTTCTTTGTATATAAGGCTCTTTTTTTTTTCTAACCTTAGATAGATTTGAAACTTTCCTCTTTATTACTGTTTTTCAGGAATTTCACATGATTTACCTTTGTGTATATTCTTTTTTGTTTATCCTTCTTAGTGTCTGTTGGACTTCTAGGATTTGTAAGTTTATAGTTTTCTTCACATTTAGAAAAATTTCTTCTATTATTTCTTCAAATAGTGTTTCTTTTTTTTTTTTTTTTTTTTTCCATTCTTGATGGATTTCTTGAAGCAGTGAAGGCAAGTATTTGTATAGGGAGAAAACGTTCTCTTCCCTCCACCACCTCAGTAGGTACTCCAGAAAGAAGGTGGCTTCAGGGGCAAGACTGGTATAGGTGATAATGAGAGTCAGCCAGTTGGGTCATGGCTGATGCTACACGTCCTATCCATTAATATTCTTCTTCTTCTTTTTTTTTGTTTGCTTTAGGTGAAGGTTTACAGAGAAAATTAGTTTCTCATTAAACAATTAATACACATACTGTTTTGTGACATTGGTTGCCAACCCCACATTCAAATAATTTTTTCTATTCTCACCTCTCTCTCTTCTTCTTCTGGGACACCAGTTACTTTTATGTTAGATCTCTTGACATTTTACAGCAATCATTGAAACTCTGCTCATTTTTTTTTTCCTGAGTGTATTTCATTTTGAGTACTTTCTACTATTATATCCTCAAGTTCACTGTTACTTCCTTTTGAAGTGTTTAAGTTGTTGTTAATTTTATCCAGCATATTTTTCATTGGAGATCTGGTTTTCATCTCTGCAAGTTCCACTTGGTTCTGTTTTATATTTTCCATTTCCCTCATCCTTATGCTTTTATATATACAACATATGTATTTTATTTGATTGTATTTTTGTTGTTGTGTTTGTTGTTGAGAATATACACAGCATAACATACACCAATTTAACAGTTTCTATGTATACAGTTCAGTGATATTGATTACATTGTTTGAATTGTGCAACCATTCTCACCTTCCTTTTCTGAATTGTCCCTGTCCCACTAACATAAACTCAAAAAACGTTCAGTAATGATAGCTGGGCACCATCCACTTCTTCTGGTCTCATGGCAAAGGAGGCAGTTGTTCATGGAGGCAATTAACCACATATTCATTTCCTCTCTTATTCCTGACTCTCCTTCTTCCTTTTTGCTCCAGGCAAATAGAGACCAATTATGTGTCTTGGATATATGTATGTTTTTAAAACATGTTTTAATAGTTGTTTTAAGGTTCTTGTCTGCTGATTCAATCATTGCTATTATTTTGGGGTTTATTTCTGTTGACTTATTTTTTTCTTGGCCATGTTTTTCTGCTTCTTGGCATGTCTGGCTATTTAAAAAAGTTTTTTTTATTGTACTTTAGATGAAAGTTCACAGAACAAATAGTTTCTCATTGCACAGTCAGTACACATATTGTTTTATGACGTTGGCTAACAAACCCACAACATGTCAACACTCTCCCTTCTCGACCTTGGAGGACCTTTTTCTTTTTTGGTGAAAATATACGTAACCAAAGATACACTATTTCTAAAAATTTTACATGTACAATTCAGTGACATTGATTACGTTCTTCCAGTTGTGCTGCTATTCTCACTATCCTTTTCCAAATTATTCCATCACCATTATCTTTAACTCACTGCCCCCTAGGCTTCCCATCAAACCTTTTGAGTTGCTGTTGTAAGTTTGATCTCACATAGACAATTCTTTTTTTTTTGTACTTTAGGTGAAGGTTTACAGAACAGAATAGTTTCTCATTAAATGGTTAGTAAACATACTGCCCTGTGACAATGGTTAACAACCCCACTGTCCTTTCTCAACTTTGAGTCCCCTATCACCAGCTTTCTTGTCCCCTCCTGCCTTCTAGTCCTTGTCCCTGGACTGCTGTGCCTCATTAGTCCCATTTTGTTTTATGGGGCAGTCTAATCCCTGGCTGAACTGTGAACCTCGGGGGTACATTCGCCACTGAGCTAAAAGGGTGTCCAGGGGCCATACTCTTGGGGTTTCTCCAGTCTCTGTCAGGCCAGTAAATCTGGTCTTTTTTTTTGTGTTACAATTTTGTTCTACATCCTTCTCCAACTCTGTCTAAGACCCTCTGTTGTGATCCGGGTCAGAGCAGTCAGTGGTGGTAACCGGGTACCATATGGCTGTACTGGACTCAGTCTGGTGGAGGCCTAGGTAGCTGTGGTCCGTTAGTCCTTTGGACTAATCTTTTCCTTGTATCCTGTTCTCTTCATTCTCCCTTACTCCCGAAGTGGTGAGACCAGTGAAGTATCTTAGATGGTTGCTCACAGGCTTTTAAGACCCCAGACACTACTCACCAAGGTAGAGTGCAGAACACTGTCTTTATAAACTGTGTTATGCCAATTGAGATAGATGTTCCTCGAGATCATGGTCCCCACAACCTTCAGCCCCTGGCTATTTTTGACTGAATGCTGGACCTTGTTTTGATTATCTGCATTTCTTTTGTCTTCCTTCAAAGAGTGTTGTATTTTGCTTTGGTGTACAATTAAGTTACTTTTTGTTCACTTTGATTGTTTTGTAGCTGATTTTTAAGATTTGTTAGAGCAGTTATGAGTAGCCTGTGCTCTCGGGAGTAGTTTAAATCCGCTAATAACACATGGCCCTTCTGACTTCTCTACTGAATGGCCTGAGTGATCAATGAAGACTTTCAAGTCTGGCTGGCCAGAACTCAAATGTCTCCCAGCCCTGAGTAAGCTCTGGGGATCATTCAGTTCACAGCTTCCCAGTGGTTCATTGTCTGACCTTGTGGAGTTTCATCCTTCACATGTACAGCTTATTATTCAGTGAGGAGTCAAGAAGACCTCTTTGCAGGTTTCTGGAACTTTTTGCCTGTGTAGTTCCCTCTTTTCTGGAACTCTGCTTGCAATGTCCATCTGCTTAAGATTCCCCAAACCCCTCAACTCGGCAAGATTGCCTTGATCTTTTTGGGATTCCCCCTCCCTGCTCTGCAGTCTGGAATGTGCACCCTGTAGAAAGCTGGAATGATTGTAGAGCTCAACTAATTTGCTTCCCTTCTCTTGGAGTTTACAGTCTCTTATTGGCTAATGTCCAAGGTCTGAAAACAGATAATTTGTGTATTTTTCAGTTTCTAGACTTTTATGGCAAAAGGGTAAATCCTGGCTGTGTTATTACATCATGGCCAGAAGCAGAAGTAACCAGTTCCGTTTTGATGAACACTTAGGTCGTTTCCAGTCGTTCTTTACTACCATAAAGGCTGTGATGTACATTCCTGTACACGCATCTTTTCACACTTGGGAGTCTATTTATAGGATGAAATTCCTAAATGGGACTTCCTGGGTCAAATAGTGCAATGGTTTAAAATTATTAATACTTACTACCTAATTGCCTTCTAGAAAGGCTGCACCCATTTATAATCCCCTGACAGAGAATGGGAGTATTTTGCTTAGTTAACAATTTCTAAGTCTTTATTGGGCATCTACTGTATGCCATCTTGACCTTGCCAAGCACCCCTCCCTAGGAACTTTCTCCTCCCTTGTCTCCAGTGACTCTGTCCACTTGTGTTTTCTTTTGGCCTCTTTAGCTATTTTCTCTTCCTTTTCTCCTTTTCCAGATAT
Organism: Trichechus manatus latirostris; assembly: GCF_000243295.1. NCBI lineage: Eukaryota > Metazoa > Chordata > Mammalia > Sirenia > Trichechidae > Trichechus > Trichechus manatus. The sequence goes on along the minus strand of NW_004444058.1, from coordinate 1,949,794 downwards.
CCACATTGATCCTCCTCTTCCTTCTCTCTGCAGATGGTCCCCAGCCCCTGCCTGCCCACCTTGGGGGCTGGAGACACCTGATGCTCCCAAAGGCTTTCATGGTGCAGCAGACTTGGCCTCTCCCCTGGGTGCCAGTCCCATTCTGAGGCTAGGGTCATCCATTTTTCTACTGAACCAGGGATGGGAGGACCCCTCTCAGCTTCAATTAGTCTTCCAGAACTCTTTCCTTGAGCTGAAACCCGGGAGGCAGTGTAAGGTAGTGGTTAAGAGCTCTGGAACCAGAGCTTAGGTCAAAGGCTCATTTGCTCTACTGATGGTATGGCTTTTGCATGACACTCAGCTCCCTGTGCCTCAGTTTCCTCACCTGTAAGGCGGGGCTATTGATGGCTCCTGCAGTTATTACTGTGTACTCACATAGGGTCGCTGTGAGGGTTAAGAGAGCATAGATCTGTGTAAGGTTTAGAGAATGCCTGGTGCCTAGAGGCACTGCATGGGTGTGAGGTGTTATTGTTAGTGAAGAACAAGGAGAGCCAACGGGGAACAGCATTCCAGGCACAGCATGTGTGAAGGCTCTGGAATGGACAGGAGCTTGACACAACCAGGGATCCGAAGGAGGCCAGCGTGGCTGGGGCAGAGAGAGAGAGCAGACACTGATTTGGGAGGCAAGTAAGGGTCTGATTGGGAGTCTGGTGTAAGGCACCAGAAGCTGCAGGGAGAAGGGTGACTTGGTCTGATTTACAGTTGAAAAGCTCCCCCCAGCTGCTGCCTGGACAGTAGAGAGTAGGGGAGCAAGAGTGGGAGGGGGGTCCAGGTGGGAGGCTGCTGAGGGGTAACAGGGCTTGGGGAGGAGGTAAGTGCCTGGAAGGAGAGAGTTTGAGGAACTTTCTGGAGGCAGTGTCTCCAAGCCCAGAAGGGGGTTGGGATGTGGGGTGCAAGGAGGTGAGTCTTGGAGCACAAATGGCCCCAGGTTCCTGAGTTCAAGTGGGAGAAGACAAACTTCCCCAGGTAAGGACTTTCCTGGAGGACGTTGAGGGGGAGAGCCAGAGGGCGGCTGGACCACGTGCAGTCTAAAGTGTTGGTGAGACATGTCTGAGAAGGGAACTGATGCCCTGGCCAGGAAATGACACCTGGGCGTCTTCGTATCCTATTCCCCAACGGCAGGTTTGGCTTTCTGGAAGGCAGCTTAGCCTCTGGGAAGCCCCTGCTGCTGTGAGCTCCCCCCTCCAACTACCACCCTCCAGTTCACTGGCTCTCTTCTGTCCTCAGAATGAGGTCATGGAGACATTATCCTCTCTGCCCACCCCTGCCCCAGAAGAACTGGTGACAGTGTCCTGTAGATTCCACCTCCTCATCCTGGAATCATCCTCTCTGCTCCCTCCTTGCCTCCCCCCATCCCTCACCTCTCAGTCCTGTCCACCTGGGTGACCTCTGAAGCCTCCTCTCCACACTCTGGTCCACTGTGGTTTTCACAACCCGATAACCACTCTGCCATAGTCTCCCGCGTACAGGACGTGTCTGGAGTCTTCCGCTTCCCTCCAGTATTGGCTAGGCTGGCTGAGCATCAACCTCTTCCCCCTCTTCATGTACCTCCAGGAGCAGATCCCAAGTACCTCTTTGGCCATGGCTTAACCCGAACCCCTTCTCAGAGAAAGCATTTTCCCACCTTGTCCATGGACAGGCTTCTGTTCATCCTTCAGAGCCCCACTTGGCATCTGCTGCCCAATATGAGAGCCCTCACTACTTGACTCTGGAATTTTTGCTTGTGGATTTGTCTTCCTTATGTGACTCTGGTATTTTTACTTGTGGACAAGGACCAGGCCCGCTTTGCCTCTGAGCCCCACTGACCAGCCTATGGCTGGCTCAGAGCAGGGCCCAACTGGAGTTGAACTGAGAGGAGGCTGAGGTTGGCCCTGACCACAGAGGGGTGGAAGGGGAGCCTCTGATGTGGGCCTCGGGAAGGCTCACAACTCTGAGCCCTATGGTTCCATGGCCCCCAGCTGCCCGCCACCTTCCAGGACTCAGGTTCAAGCACTTTGGTCCTCACAATCTCTCCCACCCTCAGGACCTCGGAAAACTCCCTATGGAGAAGAAAGGGGAAATGTGATGGGGATTTCCGAAGAGTCCCTCAGGAGACTGTCCTGACCTGACAGGAAGGTCAGGGGGAGAAGAGTTAAGCAGTGGGTGTGGGCAGCCCCTCAGAGGGCACAGGCCGGCAGAGGCAGCTGGGTGATAGGGGCTGGACTCAGGGGACCCTACCTGCTTGAAGCCCTTCTGTTGGGTGCAGAGAGGTGGGGCATGGGAGGAGAGGACCAGCCCCCGGGTCAGAATTCCTGTGTCCAACCCCTGAGGCCTCAGTCTCCCCATCTGCGTGGGTGGCATGCACAGAATGCCCTCCCAAACCTCTGCCTGGCCCTCCACTGGGCCCCCGAGGGTAGGGTGAGGTGGGCACTATGCAGGATCCTCTGGGTGGGCACCGTAGTAAGCACGGGTGCCTGGGCACAGTGTTGGGCTGCCACTGGGCTCGGGGATAACCTGGGACCGTTCTATCTGATTATGTTGCTGTCATGGCTCCGCATCCAGAGGCAATGAATGAGTGAGCGAATGAACGAATAAATGAGAGATGGGGACTGGAGTCCAAGCCTTTGTCCTCTGGCTCTGATGGAGACAAACTTCTTGCCCCCCCTCCCCCAGCTTGCTCAAGTTGTGAACTGTCTAAAGAGAGAAATGGGTGATGGGTCGTCAGGTGAGGGAGTGGGGGTGGGGAGAGCTAGGGGGCCGCTACTAACTGCAGCAATCAGAGATGGCCTCCTCGCCCCAAGAGACCCAGCACCTGCCAAACACCTTGAAAACCCTGAGTCTGGGATACAGGGGTGTGGGTGAGGGAGGGGAAGGGGGCAAAGTGGAGGAGGGGCTGAGTTTGCTGTGCATCCTACAAGTTCTAGCTGAGATGCACTGAGTGACTTGGTTAAGTCCCGCCCCCTCTGTGCTTCAGTTTCCCCCTTGTCCAGGGCGGTGGGTAGATGAGACGCTCTTTGAGGGTGTACCTCATGGGAGTGTGGGTGGGAGTCCTCCTGGGAGTGCCATCTTCCACCTAGAGGAATGCCCCTGGGAGTTGGGAGTCAGTGGGGTTCAGTGAGGCTCCCGTGGGATGTGAGCAGGGAGCAGTGGGGGCCCCAGCACTCCTAGACCCTGGGCCTGTCTGCTTTTTGGGTTCCTAGAGCGCTCCCCTGGGGCCATCAAGGGCTGAGGGGAGGATGGAGGGAGAGGAGGTGCCCATCCTCTTCACAGGAAACTTCCCCACAGTGCTGTGTGTGTGGAGATGAGGGTACTGGGGACATAGAGGGGTGGGATCATCTCCCCAAGCCCTCTCGGTTGGAAACAGGTGTGGGCTGGGCCCTGGTGGGTGTCTCACCTGAGTCTGAAGCCCCTGGTTACCACCTGATCTCCCTACCCTGCCTCAGAGCACAGGGCAGAGCCTGCCGCCTGGGCATCTGGGTAGAGCTGCCGGCACCTGGCCTGCACTGGGGTCTGCAAGACTGGGCTCGTCCTGGGGGGTGTGGCCAATGAGTGGACCCTGCCTGTGAGCACTGGGGACCGTGAGTATTCCCCACCCCAATCCACGTGAATTTTCCCCTCCCTTGTTCCTTCCACAGGATTGCTGGGCAGGGCTCCAGGTCCATCCTGGCCTGGCCGTCCAGTAGATGGGCTTGCTGGAGGGGTGTGCTGGGTTCAGCAAGGGATGGTCTGAGGGGGTCCGAGGGGACCCTGCCTGGGGCTGTGGAGCTGGGCACAGTACATCAGCGTGGGGACAGGTTTGATTAGATGGAAATGCCCCGTTCAGTCACAGTGGGTTTTGAAATGTCACGCAGCATTGAAGAAGCTAGAGAGGTTTCTGTGCTCATCACATGGGGCTGTGGTTTTAAATGTTGGGGAGTGTGCTGACCATGTGGGGTGCTGACTCACCCATTTACAGGACTGGGAGGGCCTTGAACCCAGACATCTGACTTTTGGTCCATCAGGAGCTCCAGGGGCCTGGCGGGCCACCTCTCATGAGCCCCCCAAGCCTGCCTCTGCAGGGCGCCCGGTGATCTCCCCCAGGTCTGCCTGCTCTGAGGAGGTGGCTGTGGTGCTGGGGAGCCTAGTGGGGACCAGGCAGACCGGTGAGGGGAAGGTTGGGTTTTGGGTCTAAGCAGTTTCATACGGGCGACCTTGGGCAAGACCCTATCCCTTTCTGAACCCTCACTTCCCCATCTGTGAAATGGGCCCAAGAATTACCCTGCCCTACTTCCCTCCCAGGGGACAAGTGGGGCTATGGACCCTGGGAGAGCCCCTCTGGGCGCTCAAGGATGGAAAACTGTCTCCCTCCTCCCTCATTTCCATGAGTGTTCTCCCACGCGTGGCCCAGTGGGCTCTGAGGGTGGTCCCCCATCCAGGCACCCCAGGGACAGGCTGTGCTCAGAGGACAGTGCAGTGGAACCCAGCCTGTCTCCAGCAAAGGTGGGGAAATGCCCCAGACTGGCTTGGCAGAAGTGGGGTTTTACCCTGCAGGGGACTTTTACCTCATTTCAGTAGAAGCTGACACAGGTACAAGAAAGCAAGACAAGGGCTCCATTCAGTGACCGCATCGGTCCATGAGAGGGGTGGGCAGGCAGGTGCCCTCTGGGTGTGCACAGCGGGGTGGAGGTGGGGGATACAGACGCATTTTGGGAGGCCCTGGGTCACCCACTTCTATTGGAAACCCAGAAACCAGCCACTATGGTGCAAGAGAGGGGAGGGCAGGGTGGCAGTGCCCATGGCGCAGAGAGCTGCTCAGTGGGTCGGCAGGCTGTGACGGCTGGAGTCCCCCTTCCAGGCTTTGCAGCTGCTGTCTCTGGGACCACCCTCACTTCCTCTTCTGGTCTGCATGCTTTCCTCCCCTCCCTCCATGGCTGCCCCGCCCCATCCTTTCCCAGGTTCCACCTGCCACCCAGCCTTGCACAGCTCTCCCCACGGGTTACAGTCAGCTCCTGTCCCCCCTCAGCCCTGGACCTGGGGTGCAAAGCCCTGAGACGTCACACCCTCCCGGCTAACCGTGAAGGTGGACCTCCCCCTAAAGGTTCTCTTTTACTTTCACTTTGGTCTACAATGGCGGCGAGGACGTCGAATTCTGGAGGTTGTTGTGCAACCGGGGGTCCAAGACGGGTAGCCAGGGGCTGAGGGGGGCTGAGGAGGGACATGGAGCCTCTGCAGGGCTGGGAGTCTTTCCCCGGGAGCCCCGCACCCCAGCCAGACATCCTGAGACTGGTAAGTTACAGGGCTGCCCCAGCCGGAGCCCTTCTCTGCAGATCCCCTCCACTATCAACTGGACTTTGTCCCCAGCTGCCTAGCTATCCAGACGGACCTGGCCCCCCCACCCCCATGGAGACAGGACAGGGAGATTCTCCCAGTCGATGCCCCTCCAGGGACTGGTGACCCTGCAGAGTGGGGGGGGGGGCCGGGGCCGGGCGGCTGGAGGGGAGCGCTAAGCTGAGTGGTGCCTTCTGGTGGGCACTGTAGGTAGATGGCCTGGTCTCTGCCTGCAGCCCTGTTTGCAGAGATAAGCATGGCCATGCTCCCTGACAAGGGTTCCTTCCTTGTTCCTCCTGCCTCTCCCTCTGTCCCCCTCAATGGCCCTGATCTGTCCTGCCTGTTACCAGCCTGTCTCTTGCTCTGGGCCTGTGAGCTCTGAGGGTAGCCCCTGCTCTCACTCTGCTAGGTGCCCAGGGTCAGCAGGGCCAGCACAGGACAGTGACGAGGGAGTTCAGGTGTCCACCTTGTGTGGCTCAGGGCTTGCAGGGACCCAGGCAAGGACAGGGACCAGTCTTCAGGGCCTCCCATGCGGACCGGTGGGCCGAGGGCGGAGGACGAGGGGCCGGCTCCTGTGCCCCGGCTCCAGGCTCCGGTACCCTCCTCAGTCATTCCAGAGAATGGTCTGGGCCCATCCTTTCACCCCCACCAGGGCCCTGCCTGCTCTGCGGGGCTGGTGCTGCTTCCCCATTTCTCAGAGGGAAAGACTGAGGCTGAGAGGCAATGTCTGCACCCAGATGTATAGGAGGCTGCTCGACCTTCCACCCCTCCAATGCCTGTCTTATTCCCCCTTAGGCACTGTACTTCCTCCTCTTGGTACCCTGCCACTTCACCCTGTCGCTGCCCCTCTGCAAAGAGGAGGAGTACCCGGTGGGCACTGAGTGCTGCCCCAAGTGTAGCCCAGGTAGGTTGGCTCTGGAGGCCAGCTCAGGGGAGCCGATAAAAGCGTTGGCACTGGGGCAGGGTGCGTGGGCAGATGCTCCCCCCATTACCCCAGCCTGGAGCCCCTCTTCCGTGTACTGTGCTGGCTTCATGGGTGGTATGAAGCCCCGGGTGGAGTGGGCGCTGACAGGTTCAGGGCTTGAGCCCACCAGGGAAGCCCCCTGCAGCTTCAAATCTTCACCCCCACATAACACTCATGGCACTCTGCACAGGGAGGTGGCCCTGGGGACTGAGCCAGCCCACTTATGGCAGGGGACTGAGGCTCAGAGAAGGCACAGATGGCAGAGCCAGGCCAGGTGCCCAGGAGGCCTGCCCATTCTTCTCACAGCACACTTGTGGAGACAGCAGGCAGGTGTTGGGTAGGGGGCAGCTCAAGTGTCTTTGAGACCTGGTTGATGGGATGGTGTCTGACCCCCAGGGCCTCTATGGTTGGGGAAGGCAGGCACAATGGGTGGCTCAGCAGGGCCCTCTGCAGCCTGAGATCTGTAGTTGTCTCTCATGGCCTGTAGGTTACCGGGTGAAGCAAGCCTGTGATGAGGCAACTGGCACAGTGTGTGTACCCTGCCTCCCGGGGACCTACACGGCCCACCTCAATGGCCTAACAGAGTGTCTGCGGTGCCGAATCTGTAACCCAGGTAGGAGCCTGACCCCTACATGGCCCTTGCAGCTGACCAGCTCCATCCTTTGGCCCGAGCACCCTGCATTCCCCATTAAACCCAGAAACTCCCCTCCAGTGCCCCTTGGCCTGCCCTTAGGCCAGGACTCATCCTCATCTCCTAGGAGGGGAACCATCAGTGGAGCTTTCAGACCTATCCTGGCCTGTATCCCCTCCAGAGGAGGGCTAGGCCCCCACCTGTCACTCTGTCATCTGAAGACTTCTTGAGCCCAAGGACTGTGTCCTGTTGCAAGGGCATCCCAATCCTGGGGCAAACGCAATGAGCAAGAGGGCTAGGCCCTGCCTTTCCTCAGCTTGGGTCTCTGGGGGCCAGGCCTTGTCCACCCACAGAGTGAAGGTTCTCAGGGCCCCTTTCTGAGCTTCTGGGGCTGCCATAAGAAAGTAGCACAAACTGGGTAGCTTAAAACAACAGAAAGTTGTTATCTTACAGTTCTGGAGGCCAGAAGTCCAAACTCATGATGTCAGCAGAGTCGCAGTCTCTAAGATCCTTCTTGCTTCTTCCTAGCTTCTGTTGATCTTGGCAATCCTTGGTATTCTTTGGCTTCTATATGCATCACTCCAGTCTCTGTCTCCATCTTCACATGGTCGCCTTCTCTCTCTGTCTCTGTGTCTCTTCTTTTTTTATAAGAAAATCACCCATATTAGATTAGGACCCACTCTACTCCAGTATGACCCCATGCTAACTGATAACGTCTTCAAAGACCCTATTTCCAAACAAATTCACATTCACAGGTACAAGGGTTAAGACTTCAACACATCTTTTTTTGGGGACGCGATTCCATCCATAACAGTCCACCCTCTGGCCCTCTGAAATTCATGACCTTGCCATATACAGATACATTCACCCCATGCCAGCACCCCCAAAGTCTTAACCCATTTCAGCATCAACTCTAAGTAAAAAAAATCTCACCTTCTAAATCATCTAAATTAGGTTTGGGTGAGACTCTAGGTATGGTCCAGCCTGGAGCAAAATTACTCTCCATCTGTTGGCCTGTGAAAACTAGCATATGCGTTATCTGCTTTCAAAAACCTATGATGGGATAGGCATAGGATAGACATTCCCATTCCAAAGGGGAGAAATTGGAGGGAAAAAGGGGGTCATAGGTTCTAAGCACTTCAAAAATCCAGTAGGACAAATTCCATTGGATTTCAAGGGGTCAGAATAATCCCCTGGCTGGATGGTCTGTCCTCTGGGCACATAATGTGGTGGCCCTGCTGAGATGGCTGATTGAATCCCTAAGTCCCATGCCTAATCTCTTTAGCAAATGATTGTTCAGCCATGCTTTTTGTTTCCTCTCCAGAACACGCTTTCTCAATTTTTACAACATGCGGAGGCTGAAAATATTCCAAATCTTCAAATTCTTGTTCCTTTTCGTTGAACAGCTCATTCTTCAACTTATCTCTTTCCTCTCACATTTTATTATGAGTAACGAGAGAAACCAAGCTGCACCTTCCGCGCTTTTCTTAGAAATCTCCTCAGCTAAATATCCAAGTTCATTGCTTACAAGTTCTACTTTTCACCCAATGGTCAAGTTCTCTGTCACTTTATAACAAGGACTGCCTTTCTTCTAGTGTCCAATAACATGTTCATCATTTTCTTCTAAGTCCTCATCAGGAGCACCTTTAGCATTCATATTTCTAGAAACACTGTGTTCGTGACAATATATGTATTCCCTAAGTCAATAGAAAATTTCTTTTCAGTTGCTTTTACTTCTTTTTTAACCCAAAAAGGAATCACCTTTAACGTTCATAATTCTATCAACAGTGTCTTCAAGGGAATCTAAGTGTTTACTATCAAGTGCCTCAAAATTCTTCTGGTTGCTACACATTACCAAATTCAGGAGCCAAATCCACATTTTTAAATATTTGCTGCTTAAGCACCCCACCTCCCAGTACCAAAATTTGCATTCATTTCCTAGAGCTGGTGTAACAAAATACCACACTAGGTGGCCTAAAATAATACAAATGTATTCTCTCATAGTTCTGGAGTCTAGAGGTCTGAAATCAAGGTGGCAGAGGTTCATGCTCTCTCTGAAGGCTCTAGAGGAAGATCTTTCCTTGCCTCTTCCAGTTTCTGGTGGTTCCTGGCAATACTTGGCTTGTGGCAGCATCACTCCAATCTGTCTCTGTTGTCATATGGCCATCTCCCTTTCTGTCTCTCTTCTCCTCTTTCATAATGACACCACTCATGTTGCATTAGGACTCTCCCTACTCCAGTATGTCCTCATGTTAATTTAACTGATAATGTCTTCAAAGACCCTGTTTCCCAACAAGGTCACGTTCACAGGTACAGGGATTAGTACTTTGACAAATCTTTTGGGGAACACAATTCAACCCATAACATCCCCTCACAGCACCCCAACACACATTGCACCCCTGAGGTACACTGCTCACAAGCTTAGGACTCAGACTGTCTGCATTCAACCTCGGCTTTTTGTCGCTAGCTATGTGATCTTGAGTGGGTTGTATAGACCTCTCCTGTGCCTCAGTTTTCTTAACTGTGAAGTGGGGTCTTGGCCAGTGCTGGGCATACTTCAAGGTCTAGGGAGGCACACAATGACACTGGGAGATGTGGCTGTTTCCCCAGTGTGGCCCCTCTCCCCTTTCTCTTCCAAATTGGGCTCCTCCTGTGGTCCCCAGGGGAAGGGGTCACCTGGGAAGGCTGGCTCTCACCTGGTCTGAGTCAGACAGGGGAGGGGAAGGTCAGACTTTGGTGAAGTGTCTTAGAAGCACTGACTGTGTGCTGAGGCTGCAGCGGGGAGAGCCAACAGGTGGGGTTTGGGGCTCCAACCCCACTGCATTTCCAGGAAGCCTCCGTGACTAATGCCCACATCTCCGAATATCACTGAGTGCCCCAGACATCATCATAGATGAGGCCTCATGACCAGTAGCCCACAATCTGCCTGGTCATCATCTGCTTAGTCCCTCACTCCACGAAGAAACAGGGCAGGCGCAACCACCCCCATTCATAGATGGGGAAACTGAGACCCAGAGATCTGCTAAGTCACCCACAGCACTTGCAGGTCAATGGCAGATCCAGACTGAAACCGAGATCACCTCCTTCCAGACACTGCCCTTACCCTGCCCATGACTATAGACACATGATTGGGAGTGAGTCCTACTTCCTGGAGAGGGCAAACAGGTATGAGGAGGGTAAGGACTGAAAAGGGGAGAGGAAAATCTAGACGTGGATGAAAGACCAGTCCCCAGGCCGCCAGGCCAGTTACATGCCCCACCCCCAGCCTCCATCAAGTAATCCAATGCCTGGGCCGTTGCAACAACTCTACCTACCTTTGTGACCCCTGCTGTCCAGCTCACCGGGGACAGTGCAGCCACATCCCCAGGGAGAGCCAGGAGCAGGCAGGCTGGCAAGGAAGGGTTTCCAGAAGAGCAAGGGCCTGGACAATGGAGGCAGGAATGCTTTTGGGGTTCAGGTGAGATGAGGACTAGGGGCTCAGGGCTTTGAGCTGCACCCACATTTCCTGCCCACCTCCCCCCTTAAGAAAGCTCCTCACTGATTGGTTGGGGTGCCAGCCCAGCTGCAACCCCACCTCACATGGCTGAAGGAGGGAGGCTCTCTATTCCTGTCACCTGACTGCCTCCTTTCCCCTCCACACGCTTAATTGACAGTGCTGTTCTCAGCTTCCTATGTGTGCTGATCTGGGCCTTGTTGAGCCACAAGGAGTCCCAGATTTCTCATGAGGCAGGCTCCCCTGTTAAGAAGACCCTCCCAAGGCCCCCCATCAATACTTCTCCCACCCCTGCTGCTGTGTCTGGGAGCCCCTTTGGAATTCAGACCGAGGGACCTATGTCGGGCACCTCTGGGCACCAAGGGTGCAGCCTGGCAGGGGCCCAGGGCCCAGACACAAAAATGCCAGGATTGCAAAGCTGGCTGGTGCTCTGTTACTCAGCTCTTTCCCAGAGCCGGGCAGGAGCCCCTTCTCCCTTTTCCCAGGCCTGCCGGTGCTTGGCGCCTCCCTTGTTCCCCTCTAAGGATGGGGAGCTCACCACTACCGTGAGCTCCTTCTCTTGGACCTGCAGCCATGGGCCTCGAGACCCGGCAGAAGTGCTCCACCATAAAGGACACTGAGTGTGGCTGCCCCCGGGACCACTTATGCGTGAGAGAGGACACAGACCCCTGTGCCATGTGCCAGCCCCTGGAAACGAAAGGTGAGCTGGCAGAGGTTGAACACCCATCCCCCGTTTTCTTGGCAAGGGGTCAGCAGAAGCCGGTCACTGTGACCCCCTCTGCCCCATGCCTACCCTTCACAGCCCCAGCCTCACACCAGGTCGTGGCCAGGATTCATAGTCATGTGGTTGTAGTCAGTGCTTGATTTCAGCCAGACCGCAGGCAGGGGTCTGTGGGGTCCAAGTCCTGCTCCCGGCCGGGCACCCAGCATGAGGCCACCTCCCTTCACACCTGTGAGATGACAGTGCGAAGGAACCCTGGACGCTGAAATCCCAGCCACTTCATCTCCAGGATGTTCAGAGCCCACCACCCAGGCCCCGCCTCTGAGGTCCTCCCTGGGGGCAGCCCACCTCAGCCTTCCATCTCCTTCTGCAGACCCCAGAGGAAGAGACAGACCCAGACCCTATGCAGAGGGGTTGGGGAGGGGCAAGAAAGCCACCTGCCCTCCTGCCTGGCCCCTCAGCCCCCTGCCCCCTGCTTTCCCAGGCTCTGAGAAGAAGGATACAGGGTGTAACAACTGCCCGCCTGGGACCTTCTCTCCCCTGGAGACCCTGGAAGAGTGTCAGCCCTCGACCAAGTAGGTTACCTGGGTGGTCTCAGGCCAGACCCCCTGAAGGGCCCCCTGCAGAGAGACCTGAATGCCCCACTGGCCACATGATGTGCCGGCTTCCAGGGGTGTCTCCTTGGGCTGGATCCTGTGGTCACAGACAGCATTCCTGTCAGGCCAAAACCCCAGTGTCAGCAGAGCCTGGCTTCCCTGGGGCTAAGGGATGCACTTGACCTGGAGCTGACCTGGAGCTGGCCTGGAGAGATGCTCTGAGGCTCTGGGGTGTCCTGGTGTCAAGGCCAAGGGGCTACAGAGTTTCTGGAGTTAGGGGCTGCTAAGGCAAGGTTCTCAAAGCGAGGACCTCATCCTCCTGTGCAAGACCCCATAAATGCAGATCCCTGGGCCCCAGAGCTGAATGAGCACTCAGAGTCCCTGAGGGTGCAGGGAGCCCCCTCCATCCCACCTCTGGGTCCTTCTCTGCCCCTCTCTCCTACCCTAGTCTTCCCATGTCCTTCGGCTTGCACTACACCCCACCCTGACCAGGCTCCACTTCCCCTTCCTCTTCCCCCACCCCCTCCTCCTCCTTGTCCAGCCACCACTCTCCAAGCAAGGGGGTCTCTGGCCCTCTGGCCTCCTTGCCTTCCTCCCCCTCTCCTCACTCCCTCTCAGCTGGCCCATCTCCCCCACCCTCTGAGTTTCTCTTCTCCTTCCCTCTCTGTCTCCCCATGGCAGGTCTGGAAAGGCTGGACAGACCCAAGCTCACCTCCCAGAGTCCCTGGTCACGGAGCCTCCGGGGCAAGCCCTTAGCCCCCCCGGCCCTCCCCCATGACTGGAAACTGTCCCCCATGTGGTGGGCTCCTGGCAGGCTGGCCCTCACAGCCTCTCCCTCCTCTCCCCTAGCTGCAGTGGCTGGTTGGAGACGGAAACCAGGCCTGGAACCTGTACCACTGAAGGTGCATGCTTCTCCTGGCTTAGTCTTATTTTGGGCCTCAGCATCCCTTGTGTTATAATTTTTGGCCTCGTGATCTGGTACCTGAAGAAACAGAAAAGGCCATCTGGTGAGCAGCACCCATCCAAGGAACGGGGCCCCAGTCCCAGCGGTCGTACCTCTTAACCCGTCTCATACCGTCCCACTGAAGCCAGGGAGGGCGGAGCCCCAGGAGCACTTCCAGGACCCAAAGGGTCCTCCTCAGAGATGGCTGCCGCGGGCCCAGGGAGATGGGCTTCCTGCTGGCCGAGCCCAGATGCTATGCAGGGCTTGGGTGGAGGACAGAGGGCAGGGCTGGCTCACGGCCATTCACCTGCCCCCTCTGCATTGTGCATGGACAGGGGACACACAGGGCAGGCTGTGCTCAGCTGTAGGAGGCTCCAGGGCTGGGAAGGACACACTGCAAGAACAAGGCTGTCTCCCCACGGATACGACAAGTGTCACTTGCTTGCTCACATGTCCACTCACCCATCCGGACCTGGGCTTCTGCTCTGGGCCAGCCCCAAGCTGGGTGCTGGGAACTGGAGCTGCCTAAACCAGCTCTGATGTTAGTGGAAGCTCATTCTCAGCCTCAGACGGAGGGACACTGAGTCATGGAACCCAAAGGGAGCAGATTCTGGGGCCCTGGTGTCAGGAGACTCTGAGTCCCTTGGTGCAGGGAGATTCTCAGGGTCTTAGGGAAACTGAGGCAGGCTGGGAGATGAGGCTTTGTGTCCCTTCTCACACCTCTCTTGGGCCCCTGCTCCTGGGGTGGGGCAGGGAGCCCTTGTCTGTATGAAGGGTCTCCCCTTTCCCCACCCTGTACAAACAGTTAAATTCAAGTAAATTATGGGCGCGGAGATTAGCAGCTGGGAGAGGAGGGCAGGGTGCCCCTCATGTTCTCTCCTCACTCCTGGGGGTCCTAGGTCACAAGGCCCGGGTCTATATGTGGTCTCACTTGTCCCAGAGAGGCTCAGTCTCCTGGGAAAGGTCACCCTGTGAGGAGCCGGAGTGCCCTCCCAGGGCTGTCTTGTCCCCCGCCCCAACTCTCTCTGATCCCCTTCCTTGCTATTTGCCGCCCCACCCCGCCTTCTAATCCCCCAGCTTGGCCACCCTTGCCACCTGGATCCTATGCTCCAGCCCCACCCTGATGTCTGTGTCCCTTGCGTTGTAGGGGGTCTGGCCAAGAGGATGTCCTTTTTCCAGGTATTGCTCCCTCACTGCTATTGGAGGGGATATTGCTAAGGGTGGGGTGGCCCCCAGTTCCCTGAGGGTCCTGGTACTTTGTCTGCTGCCATGCTATCCTGGGTGGGGGCACACACCTCCTCACATTAGGGATAGAGCAGCATGAGGCCCTGGGGGAGCCATGGTGGGCTTTGTCTCATGCTGAATTTCTCTGCAGAGGTGGATAAGACGAGATGCTGAAAGGGACACTACAGTCTCGGAGGCCCTGCAGGTTGGGCTAGATGTCACCACAGTGGCTGTGGAGGAGACGGTGAGAGAGGACACAGCCAGCTGCTTAACGCCCCAGGACCTAGATATGGAGATAGGCCTGGAGTCACGAGGATGACAGTGGTTGCTCCTCTCTGTGTGGGCAGCACCCAGGCGCCAGGAAAGCTTGGTGGGGACCTGCCTGGGGCTGGCTGCAACTCTGCTGCAGAGAGAAAGACAGGGTCACGGTTCAGGTGACACGTGTAACACCACCCATCTACTTTATCAATGATATAAGGTGCCAAGATCCCTCCTCCAGCCCCGCCCTGACCAAGCACCTCTGGGACCAGCACTCTAGGAGCCCAGCGTCCCACCATGCCTGCCCAGCCCTGCCTGCTGCACAGCTGCCTCCACAGACCCCAGCAAACCCAGGACTGCCTGGCCCCGATCCCAGCTCTCTGCCTTTTCTGATTCCCCTCTGAGCCTCAGCTTGCTGGTCTGTGGGATGGGCCTGTGGGGACCTACCTCACGGGGCTGGGACAGTACTAGATAGCATTATATGAATGCTATGCTTTAAAGTAATTTTCTAAATTGAATTTGTGTTTGGCATTTTTTCCCCTGTAGTAATAAATGCATATCTTGTGGAGAGATGCTTTGAGATCATGTAAATATCCTGTTTCTCATCCAACTTTCACCCATTGATGATTCTTGCCTGAAACAAGAATTATTAGTGGTTGTGTAACGGCAATGTTCTAGTTCTATCATCCTTGGTACATTAGTTAGTGGAAGTTCTATTGGAAGGATGAGCTTCCCGTCTTCTCCATTTTCTTACTTATCTCACGATGACCTCATGGTTTCTTACTTTGGTCAATGGGTTCTAATCCATTACTATCATTATTTATTGGGTGCCCAGGTGTCCAAGATTTGTCCAGTGGGAGTGCCTTCAATTTGGTTCCTGGATTCTTTTTGTCCTCCCTAGCTTTTTCTTTCTTTTTTTTTTAATTGTGGTGAAATACACATACAATTTACCATTAAAACCATTTTATTGTACGACTCAGTGGCATTGAGTACTGGTATATTTATAATTGGCTGCAATAATGGGCTCAAACATAGCAATGATTGTGAGGATGGTGCAGGACTGGGCAACATTTTATTCTGTTGTACACAGGATCGCCATGAGTTGGAACCAACTCACCAGCATCTAACAACAACAACAATGTATTTACAATACTGTGCAACTATCACCTCTATCTAGTTCCAGAACTTTTCCATCACCCCAAATAGAAACCTTGGACCCATTAAGCAGTCACTCCCCACCCCCCTCTTCACCCAGCCCTAGTAACCACCAATCTATCCTCAGTCTCTATGAATTTGCCTATTCTGAATTTTTCATATCAATGGAATTATACAATACTTGGCCTCTTGTACCCGGCTTCTTTCACTCAGCAGTCCCTGGATGGCACAGATGGTGAAGTGCCCAACTACTAACTGAAACGTTGCCAGTTCAAACCCCCAGATGCACCTTGGAAGCAAGGCCTGATGATCTTCTTCCGAAAGGTCACATCCTTGAAAACCCCACGGAACAGTTCTACTCCGCATACGTGGGGTCACCATGAGTCGGAATCAATTCAAAGGCAACTGTTGTTTTTTTCCCCTCTCACTTAGCATAATGTTTCCAGGGTTCATCCATGTCTTAGCATGTATCAGAACTTCATTTCTCTTTATGGCTGAATAAAACGCCATTATACGTATATACCGCATTTTATTTATCAGGTTCATCTGTTGATGGGCATTTGGGTTGCTTCTACCTTTTGGCTATTGTGAATAGTGCTGCAGTGAATATTTGGGTACAAGTGTTTGTGTGAACATGTATTTTAATTATTTTGGGTATACTCTTAGGAGTGGAATTGCTGGGTCACACGGTAGTTCTTTTTTGAGGAACCACCAACAGTTTTCCACAGTGGCTGTCCCATCCTACATCCCTGCCAGCAATGTTTCTAGGAGAGTAGAAGGAGGACAGCTCCCCACTGGCTCCTGGGTGTAGCTGGCTCAGTGAGCTATCCTGTACTGAGTAGCAGGTGGGCGTAGAGGAAATAATGTGGCTAGGATAGAGCATAGAGTGGGACAAGAGGTGTGGCTTGGAAGTGGAGAGTGAGGGGGTCTGGAAAGAAAGGGAGTGCTCAGCCCTCAGGGCGGGGCAGCCATGGGGCCAAGCAAGGAGGTACAGGGGCTGAGTCTGACATGGCGGTGGTGGTTGGTGTTATCCAAGCAAACCAGATGGAGGAGGGCAGGGCTGTCCCAGCAGAAGACCAGCTGGAGGTGCAAAGGCTGGGAGTGGAGACCTCAGCAGCACAGACTGCAGCCAGAGCTTGCTGGCTTAGGGGTGGGACATAGATGAGGGAGCTTACCGAGGAGGAGGAACCCTATCCCTCTTCTGCGCTTGCCCCTCCAAAGGCCCGGTGGCAGGGTCTGGCCTGACCCACAGTTTCCCCTGGTACATACCCTAACCAGTTCCATCTCTATATGTGAAAAAGGGGGCCACATCTCTGAAGCAGGAAACAAATATGTTTATTACAAAACCAGCAGGCAACTCTGCCCCATGGGTCCTGGGCCCAGGCTGGCCCAGGGCACCTCCCTCCCCCAACACCCACTCAGGCCCCAGGGAAGAGCTTCTCCACACCTCTTGCCCTCTCCTTAAAACAAAAGTTACCTGAATCCAGGTCTGCAGGTGGCGCAGTCACTGGCCTTGAACACAAGCTGCTCCCCACTTCCTTTCCTCCCCACTTCCTTTCCTCCCCACAACCTCCAGCCCTGGGATGGATGATTTGTGGGTAGCAGGTGTTTGCCTTCTGTGGAAAGGGCATGGGGTGGGAAGATTGGTTTTTCCGCAGACCTGTGCTCAGGGCATCACAGGAGCTCGGAGCCAGATAGCGTCCTCTGTTTTCAAGTCTTCCTGGCCTGAACTGCCGCACAGACCTGCTATCCTGGTGAGGGGAATTTATTTTATTTTATTTTTTTATTGTACTTTAGATGAAGGTTTGCAGAACAAATAGCTTCTCGTTAAATAGTTAGTACACATACTGTTTTATGACAATGGTTAACAACCCCACGACATGTCAACACTGTCCCTTCTCAACCTTGGGTTCCCTATTACCAGCTTTCCTGTCCCCTCCTGCCTTCTAGTCTTTGTCCCTGGACTGTTGTGCCCCATTAGTCTCTTTTTGTTTTATGGGGCTGTCTAATCTTTGGCTGAACGGTGAACCTCGGGAGTGACTCCGTTACTGAGCTGTAAGGGTGTCTGGGGGCCATACTCTAGGGGAGTGAGGGCAATTTTTAGGGGGGGTTTAAACTTATTTCAGTAGAAGCTGAGACAGGTAACAGGAAACTAAACCAATGCTTCCACTTGGTAAAATTATCATCCAGTTCGAGAAAGGAAAACAACCCAGTCAAATTTTGGGTGTGTGTAGAACAGGACTAAGGAGTCCTGGTGGTACAACGGTTAAGCATTCAGTTGCTAACCGATAGCTCGGCAGGAGAAACGACCTGGCGATCAGCTCCCAAAAAGATTACAGTGTAGGAATCAATATGGGGCGGTTCTACTCTGTCCTATAGGGTTGCTGAGTCCGAATCAGAATGGACTGATGGCACACAACAGAGCAGGACTTGGGGAAAGCCAGATGTCTGTCACCACGGCGCCCTCTAGAGGCAGCCCTATTTTATGGGATATCTGTGGCTTGCTCCTACTGGTGGAAGTCTCAGGCCGACAGGGGAGGGGCAGGCTGGCATGTTACCAGCGGCCATCTGGGGCAGAGCTGGAGCTCTTGGTGTCTTCCAGGCCACAGTGAGACCTTGTTTCCTGCTACCTAGACTGAGGAGAGCTTGCTCAGAGATGCCGAGGCCAGAGTGTGAGGATGGCAAGGTGGTCATCAGGGTTTATTTTACAGATGAGGAAATTGGGGTTCAGACAAGGTGGGAAATTTGTCCAATGTGACCCAGTATGGTGATGCCTGGCCCAGGACCTGAATCTGCCCTGCTCTGATTCAAATCCAGAGCTCTTTCCACTCTCTGACAATAATCCCTCCTCGGGCGCACATGCGTGTGTGTGTGTATACATGCATGTGCTTGCACATGTGCATGCTCACACCTGTGTCTCAGCTCATCTTTGTGTGTCTGGAGCAGGCCCTCCTCTAATGTTTGTAGAACCCAGGGCAAAGTACAGCTGTAGACATGTGAAGACCCAAAGAAATGTGAGCCGTAATCAGAAGAGAATACAGACAATAGAAGTAGAACCGTAAAACATACAGAGATGGGTGTCAGCAGGTAAGTATTTTAACCTTTTTTGTTTGTTTGTTTATTGTTGTAGTTTAAGTGAAAGTTTACATTTCAGGTTAGTCTCTTATACAAAAATTTATACACACATTGTTATGTGACCCTAATTGCTCTCCCTATACTGTGACAACACACTCCTCCTTTCCACCTCGATTTCCCGTGTCCATTCAACCAGCTCCTAACCCTCTCTGCCTTCTCATCTCACCTCCGGACAGTAGCCACCCATTTAGTCTCATGTGTCTATTTGAGCTAAGAAGCACACTCTTCACGAGTATCATTTTATATCCCACACTCCTGTCTAATCTTTGTCTGAAGAGTTGGCCCTGGAAATTGTTTTAGTTCTGGCCTGACAGAGAGTCCGGGGGCCATGCTTTCTGGGGTTCCTTCAATCTCAGTCAGACCATTAAGTCTGGTCTTTTTACTAGAATTCGAGTTTTGCAAGCAGGCAAGTATTTTAAAATAACTGTGATTAATGTGTTAATAAAAACAGAGGAAAGAAAGTATAAAATAGACAGACATATGGACAATTTCACAGAGGATTGGACTCTATACATAAAGAATCAAACGGACATTCTAGAACTGCAAATTAACTTCATTAGGTTGATTAAAAGCAGATTGGACATGGCGTCAGGTAGACAGTGAAGGGGAAGACGGGTCATTAGAAATTACTCAGACTAAAACACAGAGTTACAAGTGAGTTAGAACAGAAACAGAACAGAGAATTAGAGGCTCGTGGGATAGAGTCAAAAGATCTAATATACGTGTATTTGGTTTCCCACAATAAGGGGAGAGAGAGAATGAGACAGCATCATTGTAAAATAATGGGCACAAAGGCCCCCAAACTGATGGGGACCAAACCACAGATTCAAGACACGCAGTGGAACTTCACTGCTGGGCATGATGCATTCACTGGGGCGACGGACCCTCTGGCCTCAATAACTACAAAAATGGACAAAACAAATGAAACGACAGTTTCCCAACATTTCATACCAGCAGCCCATGACAGTGATCCCAGAGAGAAGAGAAAGAAATGAAACAAGTCCTGAATCATCCTAACGTTCTGGGCTCGCGTGTGCTTTCTGGACCGTGGTGCCGGGATGGAGATGCCAAGCAGAGCACATTGGTCTAGCTGAGTTAAGGAATCAGAGATGGGAGTTTGGGGAGACTAACACACCTGGAGTTTTCAGGTGCAAATTCTGCAGAGTTCTCAGGAGGGAAGGAGGGAGCTACTCACAAAACAAGCTCCTGCAATCAGCAGAGGGGTCACCTTGAGTCTGTGCAGAATGCCAGACCACACTTACACATGGTGAATCTGCACTTACTGGGCAGGAAAAGATGAGGGGGCTGTAAGTTCATCAATTCCCACAGTTCACACAGTGCTGAGGTGTTGAGTTCCAACCAGGCAGAGTAGAGAGACACTGTTGAACACTGAGGACATTCAGTAGATATCGTAGAAGATTCCTGAATTTGTAGTATGGCTAAACCTAAACCAGCCCTAAAGGCTCTCCAATCTTGTCCTAATAAAGTTCAAAAACAAGTCTTGAAACACTTTAAAACAAATATTCAGCCCTCAAAAATCTAGCATTCACAACGGGCCAGCATGCAATCAAACATTATTCCCATTGCCATCATGTTGATTCCAACTCATAGCAATCCTACAGGACACAGTAGAACTGCCCCATAGGGTTTCTAAGGCTGTAAATCTTTGTGGGAGCAGACTACCACATTTTTCTCCCACAGAATGGCTGGGGTTTGAACTCCTGACTTTATGGTTAGCAGCTGAGTGCTTAACTACTGGACCAACAGGGCTTCTTCAAACATTATTAGATATGTATTAAAAAAAAAAAACATGATCCAAAACCAGGAGCAAAATTAGTTAATAGAGAGAAACCCAGAAATAACACAGGGGACAGAATTAACAGACAAGGACTTTAAAATCAGGGCTTTGAAATGGTTCACTTTGGTTCAAACTCCTACTGAGAATTTGCATTTCTAACAAGTTCTCAGGTAATGCTAATGATTCCACCCCAGATATACTGAATCAAAATCTACATTTTAACAAGATCCCCAGGTGATTGTTATGTATAATAAATTTTGAGAACGACTGCTCTACTGGAGGCTCTCACAACTGGTCCCTAACCATCAGCATCAGCATGCTATGAATCTCTACAGAATCAGACTGTCACGTCTCTCTCCTGTGGAGTCACTGGTGGTTTCGAACCCCTGAGCTTTCGGCTAACAGTCTATCGCTTTAACTACTGCGCCAAGTGTAAGAGTATCTGTGGTGTGATACTTTACGTGTAAGCATAAGGAAAAATAAGCAAATATACATGTATCAGCTCATCTATGCAAAAAATAACACAGAAAGAATAAATCCAACACTGATGAAACTGGCTACCTACAGTGGATGGAGTGGTGGGCTAGAACAGACCTAAAAGTGACACCTCTCTGAGAAGTCATCTTGTGTTGTCCTGACACTGGAAACTATGTTAATGTTTCACAGGGTCTGCGGTGCAATGAATTGCTGTTAGGGCCCCTCTAGCCATGGTCCTGTAACTGCCACAAAATGATTGGGTGGGACTATGCAAATAAGGTGCTTGTAGCCCATCAAGGGGATTGGACAGCTTGCTATTGCAAATAATGTGCATGAAACCCTTGTAGGGATTGTTCAGTTTTGCCATCCTCCTAGGCTTGTTGTGGTCGTTGTTAGGGGCTGTCGAGTTGATTCTGACTCATAGCGACCCTATGCACCACAGAATGAAACACTGCCCGGTCCTTCCCCATGCTCAGGATAGTTGTTATGCTTGAGCCCATTGTTGCAGCCACTGTGTCAATCCATGTCGTTGAGGGTCTTCCTCTTTTTTGCTGACCCTGTACTTTACCAAGCATAATGTCCTTCTCCAGTCATTGATGCCTTCTGAGAACATGTCCAAAGAGGTCTTTTGCAGCAGATTTGCCCAATGCAATGCGTCTTTTAATTTCTTGACTGCTGCTTCCATGGGTGTTGATTGTGGATACAAGTAAAATGAAATCCTTGACAACATCAATCTTTTCTCCATTTATCATGATGTTGCTTATCGGTTGAGCTGTGAGGATTTTTGTTTTCTCTATGTTGAGGTGTAATCCATACTGAAGACTGTGGTGTTTGATCTTCATCAGTAAGTGCTTCAAGTCCTCTTCACTTTCAGCAAGCGAGGTTCTGTCATCTGCACAACACAGGTTGTTAATGAATCTTCCTCTGATCCCGATGCCCATTCTTCTTCGTATAGTCCAGCTTCTCAGATTATTTGCTCAGCATACAGATTGAATAGGTATGGTGAAAGGATACAACCCTGACGCACACCTTTCCTGACTTTAAACCATGAAGTATCCCCTTGTTCTGTCCGAACAACTGCCTCTTGATCTCTGTACAGGTTCCTCATGAGCACAATGAAGTGTTCTGGAATTCCCATTCTTCACAATGTTATCCATAACTTGTTATAATCCACACAGTCGTCGAATGCCTTTGCATAGTCAATAAAACTCAGATAAACATCTTTCTGGCATTCTCTGCTTTCAGCCAGGATCCATCTGACATCAGCAATGATATATCCCTCGTTCTGCATCCTCTTCTGAATCCAGCCTGAATTTCTGGCAGTTCCCTGTTGACATACTGCTGCAGTCACTTTTGAATGATCTTCAGAAAAATTTTACTTGCGTGTGATATTAATGATACTGTTCAACAATTTCCTCATTTGGTTGGATCACTGTTCCTCGGAATAGGCATAAATACGGATCTCTTCCACTTGGTTGGCCAGGTAGCTGTCTTCCAAATTTCTTGGCATAGACAAGTGAGCACTTCCAGCACTGCATGCGTTTGTTGAAACATCTCAATTGATATTCCGTCAGTTCCTGCAGCCGTGTTTTTCGACAATGCCTTCAGTGCAGCTTGGACTTCTTCCTTCAGTACCGTCGGTTTTGATCATATGCTACCTCTTGAAATGGTTGAATGTTGATCAATTCTTTTGGTATAATGACTCTGTGTATTCCTTCCATCTTCTTTTGATGCTTCCTGTGTCATTTAATATTTTCCCCATAGAATCCTTCACTATTGCAACTTGAGGCTTGAAGTTTTTCTTCAGTTCTTTCAGCTTGAGAAATGCTGAGCATGTTTTCCCTTTTGGTTTTCTATCTCCAGGTCTTTGCACATGTCATTATAATACTTTACTTCGTCTGCTCGAGCCGCCTTTGAAATCTTCTTTTCAGTTCTTTTACTTCATCATTTCTTCCTTTTGTTTTAGCTACTCGACCTTCAAGAGCAAGTTTCAGAGTCTCTTCGGATATCCATTTTGGTCTTTTCTTTCTCTTCTGTCTTTTTAATGACCTCTTGCTTTCTTCATGTATGATGTCCTTGATGTCATTCTACAACTCATCTGGTCTTCAGTCATTAGTGTTCAAGGCATCAAATTTACTCTTGAGACGGTCTCTAAATTCAGGTGGGATATACTCAAGGTCGTACCTTGGCTCTCGTGGACTTGTTCTAATTTTTTCAGTTTCTGATAGGCTTAAAGGGAGCCAATCCCAGGGGTTGGAGGGATGCCTCATTACCATCAAGAAGAAGAGCCAGGAGTGGAGTGTGTCCTTTGAATATAGGGTCCCTGCTCTGAGAAACTTCTAGACCCAGAAGAGAGAGAGAGCTATAACATTGGAGACGGCACAAGATGGTAAGAACCGGCCGCAAGCATGGCAGAGAAATGGCGGCAGCAGAACCAGGAGACTGGCACGAGACAGCACACTGGGATTCCTGGCTCACAGAGCAAGAGAGCAGAGCACCTATGGGCGGGAGGCTTGCTGGTGGAATGGGGTGCCTCCAGGCACTTATCAGAGGAGCTAAAGAGTTTTTTTTTTTTCTGATTACTTTTTTTTTCTTTTTTTAAATATTTTATTGTACTTCAGTTGAAGGCTTACAGAACAAACAGTTTCTCATGAAACTGTAGTACACATGTTATTTTATGACATTGGTTAACAACCCCACAACATATTAACCCTCTAACTTCTCAACCTTTTTTTTTGGTGAAAATACACATAGCCAAAGACACACCATTTCAAAAATTTCTACATGCACAGTTCAGTGACATTGACTACGCTCTTCCAATTGTG